>NC_034611.1:48092018-48105794 GCF_900095145.1 Mus pahari
TGATGGCCGATTAGGTCATCTTCTGCTACAAATGCAGCTAGAAACACAAACCCAGGGGGTACTAGTTAGTTCCTGTTGTTGTTCCACCTACAGGGTTGCTGTGCTACAGATTCTTACAGTTGCATTGTTTTTCTTGCTGTTGCTGCTGCTGTTGTTTTTCAGCACTGGGAATTAGACCTAGAGGTTTTATATACTAGGAAACCCCTTACAACTGAGCTACATCCCCATCCTTTTTTAAATTACTGAGTCAGAGTCACACTAAGCTGCTCGGCCTCGCCTTGATACTGCTCACTGTACAGTCCAGGTTTTCCTGAACCCAATTCTCCTGCCTCAGTTTCCCAAGGAGCTGGGATACAGGCGTGTGCTGCCACACTAAGCTTGCAGTGACCTCTTGCTTCCCTGTTCTCAGAAATTTTCCTGATCTTCAATACATCACTATGAAACTGTAATTTTCTCAAACTTAATGTTCTTGAATATTAGTAGTTGTCTGTTAATCAACACACACCCTCCCCCCGAGCTCTCAGGGACTAAACCACCAACCAAAGAGTACACAAGGAGGGACCCATGGCTCCAGCCGCTATGTAGCAGAGGATGGCCTTGTCAGTCATCAGTGGGAGGAGAGGCCCTTGGTCCTGTGAAGACTTGATGCCCCAGTGTAGAGGAATGCTAGGGCGGTAAGGTGGGAGTGGGTGGGTAGTTGGGTGGTTGGGGGAGCACCTTCATTGAAGCAGGGTAAGGGGGGGTGGATAGGATAGAGGCCTTGCAGAGGGGAAACCGGGAAAGGATATAACATTTGACATGTAGATAAAGAAAATATCCAATTAAAAAAAAGGATCTTCATTGACTTTCCACTGTATCATAAAGTGGGCTGTTATAAGTGGTTACTTCAACTATGTAAGGACCTATGTGAGATGGGGAAAGTGAGCATAATTCTAGCCTTTCCCAGAGGGGTTTTATGTTCCCTGTTGATTTGATCCAAGGACAAATTGAGGAGGGAGACAAGACAAAGCAGGAATGAGTATTTTCTTCTAAAGAAATCCATCTTCCCTTTCCTTCCTTCCTTCCTTCCTTCCTTCCTTCCTTCCTTCCTTCCTTCCTTCCTTCCTTCCTTCCTGTTTTATGGAGCGGAGTATCAGACCCAGGGCCTCATTCACACTCAGCAAGTACTTTCCCCCAGTGTCCTTGAAAAAGAGATTTCTATAAGAGATTATGGGACCTTGGGGGGGGGGGATGGGGGAGGTAAAGGAAAACAAGTTATGCTTGAGAGCCTTATCTCCCACCAAATAATCTAGCTGTGAGAAGCCAGGGCTGTAACTCAGGTCAGGTGGACCACTTGTCTGGCCTGGGATGTACAAGGCCCTGTGAGGGTCCCTAGAACTAGAAAGAATGAGAACTTTGAAGTTTTAACCATTTTTTTCTCCCTTGACTGTGAAACACAGAGAAATAAACAACAAAATGAAACTATAGACATAAACTGACTGACATGGACAGAGCGGTGGCATGCCAGGGACAAACAGTAGAGCTGGGGGGATACCAGAGAGGGAAGAAACCAGATGTCCAATCAAAGGGACCCAGAACCAGAACCAGGTGTTCCCCAATGGGAACAGGATGTCTCCTGGTCTCCTCTTGACCCTAGGAGATTTTGCTGCATCCAGCCCTCCTCCTTTGGGACTCTAAAAGTCTAGACCTAACCAGAATCAAAACCAAAACAAGAAAAAGAACTTCACAGGTACAAGGAACTTACCTCCTCATGAAGGAAGCAGGCTTGGTGGCTTGTTATATGTTAACTTGACACAGGCTTGAAAATGCCTCCCCAAGATCTGGCTGTAAGCAAGCCTGTAGGGTATTTCCTTAATTAGTGATTGATGCCGGAGGGCCCACCCCATTATGGCTGGTGCCACCCTGTGGCTGGTGGTCCTGGATGCTATCGTGCCAGCCCCTAAAATAAGACAGCAGGCTGAGCAAGTCAGTTATCAGTGTTCTGTGGGCTCTACATTAGCTCCGGCCTCCAGGTTCCTGCCCTGCTTTGCTGCTTTCATGTTACGTGGAACTTTGAGCGAAGTAATCCCTTTCTCCCCGGGTTGCTTTTGGTCATGGCGTTTTGTCACAGCAGTGGCAACAATACTACACCGTTGAGTTTTAAAGTTCCTATGTTTGGGAAGTCTTTCCTGTTAGAAGTTGTGAGTGCCTTATGGAGTGAATAACTAATAAAGATACGGAGCATTTATAATGGCAGTTCTGGCTCTGCCTTATAAATGGCTTTTTTGTTACCGTTTTGTCTGTATATGTTTATGCTACATGAAATAAGTAAACACTTCACTTTTGCTGAGATTCTGTGGAGAGACTCGGGATGGGAAACTTGATTTCTGGGGTCTGACTTGGGCTTGATAGTTAGATAGGGTGTAATTGCTGAACCAGAGGGCTGGGGAGACTTTATGGTTTTAAACATTGACTTTAAGAAAATATAGCTCTGGGGTTGGGGATTTAGCTCAGTGGTAGAGCGCTTGCCTAGCAAGTGCAAGGCCCTGGGTTCGGTCCTCAGCTCTGGAAAAAAGAAAATATAGCTCTTACTTTAGTCAATCAGTGATAGGCACATCTGCTTCAGTGAGAGCTCTTTGGGTTCTTAAAAGCACTGGAACCTGCCAGGAGTTTGCTCATTTGCAGTCTCCTCTGCTCCTGCCTTCATGATGGAGAGAGAGCCTCCTCCCCCATGAGACAGATTTACTCACTGAGAGTCCAGCACAGCCTCTGTGGCTGCACCTCTGGCAGTGAGAGTCACTGGTGGTGCTGTGCACAGAGCTCAACCCCATACCCCACGGTGCTTATAGTTTCCCTGGTGTTCACACTGAGACACAGACAAGCTTAAGTCCTGTTCATAAAGCCTTTCTCCCAGTTTTTTACTTAGTACATTATTCAGTTGTCTGTGTATAAATAGGAGTGGTAGGGGAGCGCCGGCAGCAGTTACAGTTGAAGTTCGTCGCAGTAGTCTGCAGTTTGGTCCAGTCAGAAGACTATAGGCTAACAGTGTCCTCTTCCCATCCCCAAGCTTCAGGTCATCTTCATTCCTATTTTAGGCATTCAGACCAGGGTCTGGGCAGCCAGGGCCTGTGAGCCCAGGGTAGATGGGCCACTTACTTCTTCCTCTGGATTCTGACATCTAAATGAGAGAGCTTAGCTCCTGCAATGGCTTCTTTAGTCTACTGTTATTCCTTGACTTCAGTATCTTTTTTAATAACTCTAATGTTTCTCAAAATAGTTTTTATGTGACAACTTATCCCTACCTATATTTATTAATTAAAGAGAAAATAGTTCACAGTAGAGTCTTAGCTAGTTATCTGGATTCACATCACTAGCAGCAAGGTATCTAGAGCATGTTCAGCCTTCTGTTGTGTACTAGAAAAGGCACATCGGACAAATCAGAGACACAATCAACAGACAGGCTGGCAAGGTGCCTGAATGGGCAAAGACTTTTGCTGCCAAGCTTGACCGCCTGAGTTCAGTCCCTGACATCCACTTGATGGAAAGAGAAAACAACCACCTGTGGTTTCCTGGCCTCCACGTGTACACCATGATGTGTGTATGTATGCTTGTGTGCGTGCGTGCGTGTGTGTGTGCAAGTGTGTGTGTGTGTGTGTGTGTGTGTAAATGTAAATAAGTAAATGTAAAACTTTTTTTCTAAAAAAACTGAATAGTGTTCATCAAAAGTGTCAGAGTTCAAGGCAAGGAAAGAGTGAGTGACAGTCACAAGTCAGAGAGGCTCTAATGGTCAAACACCATGTGAGATTCCAGACTAGCCCAGGAGCCAAAATTATAGGAGAGAGGACAAAACAGAAATTCAGGGTAAACCTCAGGCAACAGTGACACCCAAGGTGTACTTCTTTCTTTGTTGAGTGTTCTGTGGTTACATAAGGTTCTAACAGAAGGGCAAGGCACATACAGAATCTATGGAAATGGTTACATAAGGTTCTAACGGAAGGCTAAGGCACATAAAGAACATATGGAAATTCTCTGTAGTTTTGCTACTCTTCCTTAAGTTATCTCAAGTAAGACATTTTTAAAAAACACAGTGACGGGATTGGCAAGATGGCCCAGCAGTTAAAGATGCTTGCTACCAACCTGACAGCCTGAACTCAGGCCATGGAACCCACATGGCTGAAGGAGCAAACTAACCTCTGACCTCCACCGAAGGAAGGAGGTCACTCCACACACATGTGCTCACACACACACACACACACACACACACACTCGGACACGCACACACACTAAGGGTTTAAAAACCACAGCAACTGATTAGACATGTTTTATTGTAAAGCAATTTAAAAATTATTCCACTTCAGCATTCTTCATGTTTGTTAGTACATACTGAGTCAGTGTAAAGTGTTGACAAGTATGTAAGTTGTAAAGAGTAACGACACAGGCATAGAGGAGCTTGAGTTTCCTGTGTCCATCCTATCCCCACCCATCTCCATGCCTCAGTCCTGACTTGCCTGGTGTTTATTTCCATACTTTCCATATGGGTTTGTTTATCCTAATATATTTTACATAAACCTCTAGTGATATGTTTTTGTATGATATTTAAATTGGGTAAGTACTCTGGTTGGTGGTTTAGTCCCTGGGAGCTCTGGGTGGTCCAGCTAGTTGATATTGTTCTTCCTGTGGGGTTGCAATCCCCCCAGCTCTTTCAGTTATTCCCCTAGCTCTTCCACTGGGGTCCCTGGGCTCAGTCCAATGGTTGGCTTTGAGTTTCTGCATCTGTATGAGTCAGGTCCTGTTAGCAAGTGCTGCCTGGCATCAGCAATAGTGTGGGTGTTTGGTGTAGGCAGATCAGATGGATTCCTAGGTGGGGCAGTCTCTGGATGGCCTTTCCTTCTGTCTCTGTTCCATTTTGTTGTTGTTGTTGTTGTTGTTGTTGTTGTTCCTGTCTTTCCTTCGGACAGGAACATTTCTGAGTTAAAAATTTTGAGATTGGTGGGTGGCTCCATCCCTCGTGCTTGTCTACGGGATATGGTCTCTACAGGTTTTTCTCCCCTTTGTTGGGTATTTCAGTTACAGTCATCACCCTTGGGTCGACTTTTATTTATTTTTATGTTATATACATTGGTGTTTTGGCTGCATTTATGTCTGTGTGAGGGTATCAGATCCCCTGGAATTGGAGTTACAGACATTTGGAGCTGCCATGTGGGTAATGGGAATTGAACTCAGGGTCCTCTGGAAGAGCAGCCAGTGCTCTTTAACCACTGAGCCATCTCTCCAGTCCCAACCTTATATAGTCTTCTGTAATTTATTTCTTCCTAATTGGACTCATGAGATTATCAGTTGATATATATATAACTGTGGCTTATACATTTTAGTGCTATGTAACTTTCCACTGTATGATCAGACCATAGTTACTTTTTTCTGTTTGTTTGTTTGTTTGTTTGTGAGGCAGGCTCTGGTGGTTTGAGTGAGAATGACCCCCATAGACTCAGATGTTGAACACTTGGTTCCCAGTTGGTGGAGCTCTTTGGGTAGGTTTGAGAGGTATGGCCTTGTTTGGAAGAGGTGTGTCACTGGAAGTGGGTCTTGAGAATTTAAAGATTTTTGCCATTTGAGTTTGCTCTTGGCATCTTGGTTCAGGATGGAAGTCAGCTTCCTGTTGCAGCTGCAATGCCTGCCTGATGACACATTTCCCTGCTGTGGTGGCTCTTACCCTCTGGAACTCAAAGCCCAAATAAGCCCTTCCATTTATAAACCACCTTGGGCATGGTGTTTATCACAGTTGTAGAAAGGTAACTGTTAAAGGGGCTCACTGTGGTGTAGCCCAGGCTGGCCTGGGACTTGTTCTGTAGCCCTGCTAGCCTCAGACTCAGAAATCTACCTGCCTCTGCCTTCTGCTAGAGAAAAGAATGCAGCACCACTCTTGGCTGTAAGTTACTGTAATGGTTTGTATATTCTTGGACCAGGGAGTGGCACCATTTGAAGGTGTAGCCTTGTTGGAATAGGTGTGACCTGGTTGGAGTAGGTGTGTCACTGTGGGTGTGAGCAGCTATTTCAGATATTGTTGTATATAACATGAGGGTTTTGCTCTCTGCCTGGAAGTGGACTTGCTGACTTACAGGTTAAGTGTTTCATCAACTTTATTAAGTAAGGTCAAGTTATTTTTCCAGAGTGATTGTCCAATTTTTTTTGTTGTTGTTTTGTTTTGAATTTGGAAATGGAACCTAGAGCCTCACACATGACAGGGTGACAGGATCTAGACTCACTTCTAGTTATCCCTGGGAGGGAGTTTCTGGGTCAGGCTAATGAGGCAGGAAAACCTACCTTAAGTGTGAGTGGCCCATTCCTCAGGCTCAGGTCCTGGGCTGAATAGCAGAGGAAACAGGCTAAGCACAGGCAGTGCTCTGCTTGCTGACCGCAGGCACAGTACTAGCCACCAGGACTTCCCTGCCACCATGCACTGTCCTTGTACTGTGAGCCAAACACACTTCCTCCTTCCGTTGTTTTTGTCAGTGTGTTTTACCACAGAAACAAAAAACAACACACTAGGCCAGTGTTCTTCCACCCATCTGTGTCCTCAGCATTTTTTATTTTTTTATTTTGAGGCAGGGACCCATTAAGTTGCTCAGATTGGCTTTGCGCTCACTGTGTAGCTCACTGTGGGCTGGCTTTGAACTTCTAATTCTCTTGCCTTAGTTAGACTTCTAAGTAGCTGTAATTACAGGCCTATGCCATCAGGTCTAACATGGTTGTTCAGTTTTTAATATTACCGACAAATCTATGTTCCCGTTTCACTTTCTCCCTAACACAGCATTTTTAGACATATTTTTTCCCTAATAGAGTACCTGTAAATTAAAATTTTAAAATATTGTTTTTTGTTGAGTGGCTATTTTGTGCAATGCATTGATTGTGTCAGACAGTGACTATTCAGCTGGAGCCAGACGCTCACCCAATCTGAGTGTGCATCGAATTACACTGGAGCTAACTGGAAAAAATATTGAAGCTATTAAGTTAGAGGAAGAATAAAAGAAGGTGAGTGGGAGAAATGGGTTCTGGGGGAAACAGGGAGAGATGGATAGTCTTACAGTTCCTCTTACTCAGCCCCATAATAGAGACCAGTAATGCAACTTGTTTTTAATTATCCTTAAGCATCTCTAACAGACTTATTCTTAAATTGCTTTCTCCATTCTGCTTCTATCAAATTTATTTTTAAAAATCATTCGAAAAAAAAAAAAAAAAGAGGCAGGAACTGGTTAATAGCATCAACATGAATTAGTAGCAGACTACAATAAAACCCACATTTCTAGCCCCAGTCCATGTTCCATCTCTTCCTGTTTCCCTCCAAGACCCATTTCTTCTTTCTCCTCCTACATTCTTTCCTTTCTCCTCTAACTTAATAGCTTCAATCTTCTTCCCAGTTAGCTGCAGTGTAATACAACATACACTCAGATAGGGTGGGCAGGCACCTGGCTCAAGCTCAACAGTCCTTTCTGGGGCCACTCCAGGCTATGTACGTACATGCTTGCTGACCCTCTCAGTGGGCATATTCCACTATGCTCTCACTGGGTCAGAGAGCATCCAGACTTCAGACCATCCCATTTTTTAGTTATATAACTTTAGCTATGTGTATGCATGTGTCTTATGTGTGTGTGTGTGTGTGCCTGTGTGTGTGTGTGAGGCTATGTGTGTGTGTGGTATGTGTGTGTACCTGTGTATGTGTGTGTGGGGGGGGGGATTGCCCGAAGAGGTCAGAGAAGGCATTTAATTTTGTCTCTGTGTGTATGTGTACACTCGTGTGTGGAAGTCAGGGGACAGTGTTGAGGACCTAGTTCTTTTGGGTTTTCAAGCTTGACAGCAGGAACCTTTCCCTGTTGAGTCATCTCGCTGGCTCTGACCATCACATTCTTTATTCTCCATTTCAGGTAGGCTACCATGGAGGTGTGGTGTCCTGAAGGAGAATGAGAGAAGGCCGCCATAAGCTCATGCATTTTTTTTAAATTTTGTAATATTTATGTACAGAAGACTTAGTGTACATTTAACCCAATTTAGTGGCAAGTTCTTTAGCCTTTGCCTTTTCACTTAGGACCCAGGACGTTGCCTCCCCAGTGGCGACGGATCTCATCATATCTGTCATTATAATTGGTCCTAATAGCTTCCACCAGCTTAGCCAGAGCACCCTTGTCTTCTGAGTTAACCTGTGTGAAGGCAACAGTGATGCATGTTTTCCTGTGGACCAGGCGCCCCAGCCTGTCCTTTCCCTTGATGGTGCAGTAGGGCACCCCCATCTTTCGACACAGGACAGCCAGGAAAACCACCAGCTCAATGGGCAATCACCACCAGCTGAGCCTTCTTGTTCTCCACCAAGGTGGTGACTGCATTGACTCCTGCTCAGAAGACAGGTGGTCTCTTGGTCCCCTTTGCCAGCAGCTTTCTTCTCAGCACGGGTCAGTAGCCTTTGCTTCTTCTCTTGCTTTGTCTCTGGCCTGTACTTGTGGGCAAGCTTAAGGAGCTGAGTAGCTGTTTGCCTGTCCAGGGCCGGAGTGAACTGGTTAATGGCAGGAGGGACTTTGTGCCGCTTGTAGAGGATGGCTCTTTGCCACTGCAGCCTGATGTAGTGGAGCCATTTGACGAAGCACGTTAGATCTCTTTTGGGCTGGATGTCCTGTCCAGTGCCGAAGTTCTTGGGCCTCTTCTCGAAGAGAGGGTTGACCACCTTCTTGGCCTCCTGCTTCTTGACAACAGCGGGGGCTGGGGCCACCTTCTTCCCCTTGGCCTTCTTCCCTTTGGGCATCTTGCTCAGCTGCTGGAGAGAGCAGCTCATGCATTTTTGACTGTTTGGTTCCCAGTTGGTGGAACTGTTCGGCAAGGATTAGGAGGTGTGTTCCTATTGGAGGAGATGTGCCCATGTGGGTTACATTGAGGTTTAAAAGGACTCATGGCAGCCCCAAAGTGGGCTTGCCGCCCTGCCTCTTGCTTGCAGATTAACTTGTGAGCACTCGGCTACTTCTCCTGTGCCTTGCCTGCTGCTATCCTCCATGGCTGCCATGATGGGTTCTAGCACTTTGAAACCATGAGCCCCAAGTACATTCTTCTATAAATTGCCTTGGTCATGGTATCTTATCATAGACCATGAACAATAGGCCAATAGAAATGTAACCAATAGAGGAGATGAAAATTCTCAGGGAGTAGACTCAGTACCTCAAGAACCATGTCTCAGAATTGCTATTATTAAACAAATTCTGCTGCCATAGCTAAGACTCTAGAGGTTCCAAGACTAAAGAATTTATAGTCCACGCAAATTTTATTCCACTTGCCGTTCCATCCCTGGGACCACATGGGTAGAAAACTGGCTCTTGCAAGTTGTTCTCTGACCTCCACATACATGCCATGGTGTACACGTGTGCGCACATACACACACATGCATACACGTGAACACACATGTGATAATAAAATTATGAAAACTAAAAATCTGGACACATTTATAGGAAGGTTGCATTTACCAATTTGTCAAAGCACTCAGCATTTCATTTCCTATGATTCTACAGCTAATTGTACATGTCTTCACACAAGTGTCCTAATCTTGACTCATCTACATGTGGTGACTTGTGGAACCTCAAAGAAACTGGTTAGAATAAATACATTTTATTGTTGGGTTAAAAAAAGTGTATTGGTTTTTTCATACCAGAGAGACAATGTCTGAAATAAATATCTTAAGGGAGGGGCTGGTGAGATGGCTCAGTGGGTAAGAGCACCCGACTGCTCTTCTGAAGGTCCGGAGTTCGAATCCCAGCAACCACATGGTGGCTCACAACCACCCGTAACAAGATCTGACGCCCTCTTCTGGAGTGTCTGAAGACAGCTACAGAGTACTTACATATAATAAATAAATAAATCTTAAAAAAATATATCGTAAGGGAAAAGGACTTAATTTAGTTCAGAGTCTCTGTTCCATGTCTGCTTGGACTGAACATCATGGGAGCAGGAGCCTTGCAGAGGAGTGATAAGAGGTAGAGAGCAAGAAAGGCTTGGGGTCTGGGTCACTCTTGTACCCATTCCCAGCGGCCTACTGCAAGGCCCCACTTGCAGAGTTTCCAGAACCTCTGAAGCAGCATTAAACATTCAGCACACGAACCACTGAGGGCATTGCATATCCAAACCATGGTGGATGGAGGAGGAGGTGGTCAAAGTTAAAACAGTTTTCAAAAAGTTAAAACAAACATGGCTTTTATCTGAAAGGACAGATGACCAGCTAGCAGGATGGCTCGGTGGCTAAAGGTGTTTGCCACCAAGCCTGAGGACATTAATTAGAACCCCAGAAGCCATATGGTAGAAAATGAGAATCAACTCCAGCAAGTTGTTCTCTGAACTCACAACGGTGACATATACACTAATTAATTAAACAATTAATGTAAAAGACAGCCATCAAAAGACATATTTACTATGAAAGAGGCCTATCTGGGCTACAGTGTGAGTTCAAGGTCAGCGTGGGAAACTTACTGTGCTGGCTAGTTTTGTGTCAACTTGACACAGGCTGGAGTTATCACAGAGAAAGGAGCTTCAGTTGGGGAAATGCCTCCATGAGATCTAGCTGTGGGGCATTTTCTCAATTAGTGATCAAGGGGGGAGGTCCCCTTATGGGTGGTGCCATCCCTGGGCTGGTAGTCTTGGTTCTATAAGAGAGCAGGCTGAGCAAGCCAGGGGAAGCAAGCCAGTAAAGAACATCCCTCCATGGCTTCTGCATCAGCTCCTGATTTCTGACCTGCTTGAGTTCTAGTCCTGACTTGCTTTGGTGATAAACAGCAATGTGGAAAATGTAACCAGAATAAACCCTTTCCTCCCCAACTTGCTTCTTGGTCATGATGTTTGTGCAGGAATAGAAACTCTGACTAAGACATTTACCAAAAGAAAGAGAAGGGGAGAAATAAGTCTGGTGATACAGCTCAGTGGTAGTATTTACCTAGTATGTCTGAGAGCCTAGTTGCAATCCTTAGTATTATTAAGAAGCAGAAGAAGGCAGGAGGAAGAAGACGAGAAGGAGGAAGGGGTAATTGTTTTACTTATGAGAGAACCAGTAAGATGTTACAATCAGTTAAAGTGACAATTTAGTAATTAAATATGTATAAACTAGTCAATAAAGAAATGTAAGAAGACAGAGGCAAGAGGATTAGGAATTGAAGGCCAGCCTGGGCTACCTAACAAGGCACTAGCTCAGACAAATAGAAAGATGAAGATTTCTGAATTGAATATAAAATGTGTAATGGCTAAAGTGCAATACACCACAACCACAGCCTTTGGGGTTATCTTTTACCTCAGGATAAAATATTTGTATCTCTACTGGATAAAAGTCCACAGTTAACCTCTGCTCTAGAGACTAGTGGAGTCGAACACTAACCCAGGCGTGAGCCCGGAACTGCATTAAGATATCTGTCCCCCAGCAGTTTCTGATGACGTCCTCTCCTGACAGACTATTGTCACCTATAGGCTGACAAAAAGCCTGTTTCTCAAGCTCTGAAGCTGTCTTTATAACGATGGTAAATGCAGTGAATTCTAAAAGCTAGTCATATATGTGAGAGTCCGATTATTTTGGGTTTCAGAGATGGAGTTGCAAGTTTCTTAAGCACATGTCAGGATGAGATAGCACCGGTGTAAAGACCCTCACTGCCACCTCTCCATTTCCTCACAGAGATTCCATGGGCTTGTAGCTGGTACTGCTCTGCAATGCACGAGAGGAGGGATGAAGACAGACGGAAGGAAGAAGGTAGGTGAACCAGAAAGGTCTGTACATCCTTCCTGCTGCCTCTGAAAAGCATGCGTGTTTCTGTGTGTGTGTGTGTGTGTTTGTGTGTGTGTATGTGTTCCTGTGTGTGTATATGTTCCTGTATGTGTATGTGTATTTGTGTGTGTTTGTCTGTGTGTATGTTCCCCTGTGTGAAAGCACATGCATGTATATGACAGACTCGGCCAACATACCAATCAAAATAGCAAGAAATGACCAGGAAAAGAAATACATTTTGCAGAAAAAAAGTACTTCATGCTTCTAAGCACAAAAAAGCCTCAGTTTTGCTATATGAGAATTCTATTTTCAGTAGTTTAATTTTTTGTTTTTATACTTTTCCAGTATTTAGAAATTCAGCAGGAAAAAGGCCATTTCTTTCCCTCTTCCAACCCTTTATAACTGCTTCTCGCTAGCTGAGGTAGTTAATATCGTCTTTTTGTGGACAGTTGGGTCTGGCTGGTGCTAGGAAGGAGTCCAGCATCACTTCATGAAATCATGGGGTCAACCAAAGCAGGAAAGGGCGTGGCAGGGAGCACACCCAGCTGTCTTTCAGAGTGGAGTTTCCTGGCTTGGCAAAAGTAAGCTTTTGGCGTGAAGTTTTTTAAAAAGCAAGCCAAAATGTCCTTCCAGACTTAGGATTCCCTTTGAGAATTGGTAAAGTGCAGAGGATGAAGTTAGCTTGCTGATTAAAGGCCACACCTTGCTTTTTCTCCAGCCTAAATCCTGACTCTGTTACTTGCTCTGTCTTCTTAGACAAATCTTAGTTTCTCTGTGCTCCATGGGAAAGCGCTCGCTGCGGATGTGCAGGTCTTGGGTTAGTACCTAGCACCGCACACAGAGGCTTTGGGTCGCAGCATGTATCTTTTTGTCAGTGAAAAGGCATTGTTATTGCTGTCCTTCAGGCTATGACAAATAACTGTTATGTCACAGACTTGTCAAAGGTTTTTGTGTGACCGCCCAATTTCAGCTCTCATGGGTCTTCACAGGTCACTGTTGTTCTTAGTGAGGCGATGTGGAGGACACAGAAGGAACTTTACGTCTTTTTCCATATAACTTTGCTTTGGAATCTTCTACAGTGAAAATGTGTTTCATATTGCTTTGAATAATTAAAACCAGTGTAACCACAAAGGGAAAATCAATGGAAAGGTGAGAAAATCAGGGACAGAAAGGGAGAAAGAAATCAGTGTGGGAGGAGGAAGACATAGCATGGCATCTGGACAGAGCTCATGAGCGGGCTGGAGGCACCCGAGGGTAAGAGCATGTGCTGTTCGGTTCCTTGCACCATTACAACCATATGTAACCCCAGTTCCAGGGGATCCGGGACACTCTGGTCTCAATGTACACCAGGCGTGCACATGGTACACAGACATACAAGCAGACAAAACACCCTTACACACAAAATAAACATTTTAAACGAGTTAAGCAGCATTAGAACTAGAATACAGTCCAGAAGAACATTTAAATAAACACACAAAAAATAGGCATTTAGGTTACACAACCCTGTGAATACACTAAAGCCACTGAGTTATACATTTTAAATGGGTATACTCTATGCCGTGTAAGTTACCCAGTCATCTGAAGTGGCTAGAGCTTGTTTCTGGAATTATTTTTGTCTTATCTATCCTCTTAGAAATAAGTCTGATTATTTTAAAGTAATTGTTTCCTTGAAACTTGGTTCAGCTTTCCCTCACATTGCTGGTTTTTTTTTTCTTCAGAATTTAAGAAGATGTGAATTATATTGCCTTGGATTATTTTCCTAGGAAGTCATAAGAGGGCCACTTGATGTGGACAGGGGCCTTCATCACAGCTGTGCTTAGGGGAAAGCTGAGGACTCTTTGAAGGAATGCTTTCAGACAAGTACAATGGGATCAGGGATGTCTGACCTCAGTAGCAGGGGCTGGACATAGAGCCTCAGATCCATGCACAACTTTTATTGTTAATTGTTCCCCATGTAGGTTGTAGGTTGTGGGATATCATTGGTGTCTCTCTCTCTCTCTCTCTCTCTCTCTCTCTCTCTCTCTCTC
>NC_034611.1:48105824-48111765 GCF_900095145.1 Mus pahari
CACACACACACACACACACACACACACACACACACACACACACACACACACACACACCAGGCAACTCTACACAGAGGGATTGATTGCTAACTCCGTTGAAATGACTTAGTTGTCATCTAGGCACCTTCTGTCTAAGGGGCCTGAGTTATAACGTTCCCAGCTCCTAGTTTCCCTGTCTGGGGAGGCATTGTGGCTGGGCAGCCATGACAACAATGTCTAACAAGACTGATTTACCTTTACCACACTGATGAGAAGTCACTGGTCCTGCATTCCGAATGAGGTGGGAATGGTGAACAGCGTCCCCCTGTCCTCTGTGGGAGTCGCTATGGATGTTTTTCTGTCCACTTCTGCCCCAGACGGAAAAGGGTCTTCACTGGGTCACATAAGGGCTTGGGGGTGGGGGGGAGTGCTTCTGTTTCCAGCAAGTCCTCAATCAGACCATTGACAGACTATTTGTTTGCTCATTGTTTTCAAGACAGACTCTCATTATGGGTGGCCCAGGTTGACCTCAATTCCCCATCTTGCTGCCTCAGCCTCCACAGTGTGGGGATAACAGATGTGCCACCAAGCTGGATCTTCAACCAGCTTTCTATGGACTCTGCTTAATAAAATAGGATTTTTTTCTTCTATGACATTTTTATTTTCTTTCGGGTCTTTTGTTTTATTTTTATTCTTTTTTAATAGTGCTGGAATTGAACTTAGGCACGTGTTCTACCATACTCCAGTGGGACCTTGTCTTTTAACAACTCTCCTTGTGTTTTCACTGAGCTCACAGAAAATCAGCAAAGCTCTTAGGATGTTGGGAGAGAGGCACAGGAAGACTTTGCTCAGGGTCCTCTCAGCCTGGCTGCTCTGTAATTATGTGGGTTCTCCCACGGGCAGAGGATCATCACCCTCCTCTTCAGAGTCCAAACAGAAATCTGACCTCAGTTTGATCAAACATGTTTGTAAGCATCTTTTCATTTGTGTGTTTGCTCATTAAACAAATCTTCATTAACTCTAGAGCCTTTAAGCTGAAGTGAGCAGTTGTATGCTGAGATTTAGAGAAAGAGGAAAAAAAAAAAAAGGATTAGCCAAGCATGGTGGTCCATGACTACAGTTCCAGGACAGTGATGCTGCAGCAGTGGGCTAGCTTGTGCCAGGACAGTGATGCTGGAGCAGTGGGCTTGCCTATGCCAGGACAGTGATGCTGAAGCAGTGGGCTTGCCTGTGCCAAGTCAGTGATGCTACAGCAGTGGGCTAGCCTGTGCCAGGTCAGTGATGCTACAGCCTGTGCCATGTCAATTATGCTGGAGAAATGGGCTAGCCTGTGCCAGGTCAGTGATGATGGAACAGTGNGGCTAGCCTGTGCCAGGTCAGTGATGATGGAACAGTGGACTTGCCTGTGCCAGGTCAGTGATGCTACAGCCTGTGCCATGTCAATTATGCTGGAGCAATGGGCTAGCCTGTGCCAGGTCAGTGATGCTGGAGCAGTGGGCTAGCCTGTGCCATGTCAATTATGCTGGAGCAATGGGCTAGCCTGTGCCAGGTCAGTGATGCTGGAGCAGTGGGCTAGCCTGTGCCAGGTCAGTCTGGACTAGTGATGTTCTGCCTCAAAAAAAGAAAAGAAATTTTAAAAAGAAAAGAAAAACAAAAGATAAGCAGCAACAAAACTATAATTCTGTGTAGAAAGGAAGAGTAAACATTGTGCATATTTATTGTATACATGATATTTTAAGATACATATGTACATTTTGGAATGAGCAAATAATGCTAATTAACATGCATTACCCTGCATAGTCTTTTTTGTGAGAGTATTTAAAATCCACTCTCAAGGATGATATTATGATGATATTATTAACTACAGTCATTGTATCAGCAACAGATCTCTTGTATCTGAAAATTTGGTCCTTTTAATTAGCACTTCCCAGACCTTCTCCAATCTCTGCCTCAGCCTTAGTAACCAGGATACTAGTCAGCCATAAAAAAGTCTCGTCATCTATGACAGCATGGATGAAAGTGAAGAATACTGTGTAACTGAAATGAGCCAGGCAAAGAACAGTAAGGGCTATACGATCTCATTATTACTATGTACAGCCTCAAAGTGAGTCTCAGCTGGCTCTGGTGACACAGTTAAAATCCCAGAACTTGGAAGGCAGAGACAGGAAGCTGTCAGGCTTGAGGCCAGCAGGAGCTACATAATCACACACACACACACACACACACACACACACACACACACACACGCACGCACACGCACACACATGCACTATAAGGTAGGTAGATAGATAGATGATGGATGGATAGATGGATGGATGGATGGATGGTAGAGAGGTGTCCTTTAGGACAGTAATTGAGCAAGTTCAGAATCAATGGGGTAATCTAGTATGGAATCTTTGAAAACTGAAAAAGGAAATGCATTTCTAAGTTTTGGAGCCATGAGCCAAGAAGATTCTTTGAGAGCCAGAAGTGCTTCAGCGTGAGCCAGCACAGCTAAGAGGCAGAGTGGCTGCTAGGCCTCTCTGAGGGAGCGGACACTGTGGAGGAGTAGCCTGGCAGTGAGTAAAGTTGAAGGCTTAGCAACAGTGTCAACCTTCAGCCCAACCCCCGGCAGGGCCAGGGCTCCCAAGTTCCTCTCGATACCACGCAACAACCACCCACTCCACGGTCAGCCATCACAGCACTCAATTACCTGGTAGAATCAAAACTTTTAATGCTTATAATTATGGTTAACCAATCAGATTTAGGTGTCAATAAAATCACAATTTACAAGATGCCAATTCAATAATTTCAGAGCCAATTGATAATGATAAAAGCTTTATCCCAATTATTCTAACCTTATGATATCATAACTACCTGTGGCTGGATCAAGCCACCCTGGCTCACATCTGCCTCCATTCTCCTCCCTTTCTCTCTGCTATGCTCTCCATCTCTGCAACTCTTAGCTCCGCCTTCTTTTCCCTGTCCAATCACAGGCCTCCTGCTGCCCTAATGTAATTAGACAGGGAAAATCCTGCAACATTTGTCACTGCATTTCTTTTAGGCAGGACAAATTTTAGGTCAAAAGTTTTGTGGGTGGGTTGGTGTCCTTATCCTCCCAATGGGTTTCCTGCCTGGCTATAGAAGGTGGCCCCTTCAGGTTCCATGTCCTTACTGTTGTGCATCTTGGCTAAGACCACCCTCATTGACTCCCGGGAGCCTCCCCCATCCTAGGTCTTTGGGACTTGTGGGGCATGGGACTCTTGTACTCAGCTTTCCCTGCCCCGCCCAGCTGGCACGTCTAGTCTCTATGCCGTGCTCGGTGATGATTTATTAATGTGAGTTTACTGCACAACCGTGTTGGAGAGAGCTTCTGGTTTTCTTCTCACAGCACTGACAAAACAGAAGATTCCCATGACGCTAACCGGTGTGGGGCTTTCTCCTCAGAGGCGAGGAGGTCATCCCAGAGCAGCAGACACCAGCGCAGAGTCCACCAAGCCACTTAGTTCTCGTGCTTCCTCCACTTGGACAGTGTTGGGCCCATAAGCTGAAGGCGTGGCTCAACTATCCCCACTTAAAGGAAGTTAAAGTCCAGGCCTCTGGAGCATATGATGACCTACAAGTGGGTTTTGGGGTTTTGTTTGCTTGTTTGGTTTTGTTTTTGTTTTTTCGAGACAGGGTTTCTCTGTGTAGCTCTGGCTGTCCTGGAACACACTCTATAGACCAGACTGGCCTCGAACTCAGAAATCCTCCTGCCTCTGCCTCCCTTATTAGAACATCACACAGTCCACAAAAACATCATGCTTATGTTTACTGTTTAATGTAAGTCCTTATTCACCGTCCTTGAAAGTTTGATCCATCTGTCTCCAGCCCCCGTGTGTATGCCACCATACCCAGTGTATGTGATGCTAAGGATTGAACTCAGTACCTCGTGCTTACTGGCAAACAACCAAGCAACACCCCTGGCCCTTTCTTGTGGCAGGGGAGTGAGGGAGCACCTTGAGTCAGGGCCTCATTTTATAGCTCAGGCTTGCCTCCAACCTAATATCCTCCTGCCTCAGCTTTCCAAGTACTAAGATTACAAGCATTCACAACTACCTCACTACTGCCTAACCAGGCATCCCATTTTTTTATTTACTTTTTATTTATTTTTGAAACAGGGCCCCATGTATCTCAGGGTGGTTTTGAACTCATTACGTAGGTGAGTATGACCTTGAACAGAATTCAGATCCTTCTGCTACCATGTCTCAACTACTGGAGTTTACACTTACACCACCATACTGGTTGGTGCAGAAATGGGTTCAAACAGAGCTTCTTCCCATAGGATGAGCACTACTGACTGGGCGGCACTCCCAGCACCCAAGATTTGTTTCAGAACAGATACCTCAGCAAGGTGTGAGGAGCTGCTGAAGCCCTCGCTAGCATGCGGCAGCCGGCTGGCCTAAGGGGATGTTCTAATCATGTCTCTTCTCTTTCAGAAGAAAGGATTTTGCAGGCCAACAACAGAAGATTCAACTCTCTTTTTGAGTATCCGGTACGTGCCTGTGGCTGGTTCTCTCTACATTCCCCTTCTCAGGGACGGGAGGAGCTCCTTGTTAATACAGAACTGCAGCATAACTTTCAGTTTAAGCTCCTCTATTGTAAATATGCACTGAGCAGTCAGAAGCCAAAACCAACTCAGAGTCCTTCACTCCAGAAAACACATCTCTTCTAGGATTTTGTATTTATGTGTAACTCCTAGAAAAGAAAAATTTTCTAGCCTTTCTCACAATCCCTCCACAGTTGTGTTCACTTAGACATCCATGACAACACACATATATTGGCACCATTAATGCACCATTAATGCCATTTCCCATCTCTTGATGAACATTGACTTAGCCACCTCTGCTGCTGAACATTGACATTATCTCCAGCCTTTTTCTACAATAAATGGTCCTGAGTGAACTTCATTATGCATACCAGTTGGCGCATCTGTGTTTGTATATAGGATGAGCTTTCTAGGAGTGAATTGACTAGGCCTAAAGCTAAACAAACATATTTTAAAAAAAACCTGTGATACATTTTTGCAGAGGACCTTCTGAAAATATTATATTTATCTGTATTTCTGTTTTCTGGAGAAAACCACTCACTGCACCTTCCTGCCAGACTAGTTTTGGTTTTGTAATTTTTCTGAGATAGGGTCTCACTTTGTAGCCCATACTAGCTTCAGATTGCTGCTGTCTACCAACCCTCCCAACGTTAACAGCTGGGTTGCAGGCGTGCCATTTCTATGCTGGCTTAAGCTGGCTAGCATCAGTCCTCTCCATCCTTGCCAGCTCTTAGATGAAAGTGGTAATTTGTTTTTCAAACTTTTGAGTGAAATTAGTAATCTCTTTGTGTTAGCCTTTTGTATATATTTTAAAGCTACCTACTAATGATTTTTTCAAATTTCCTGGGTTTTTTATTTTTACACTTATTTATGAAGTCATTCATAACATACCGCATGCATTGTGAAGCTGTGTTTCCGTGGCTGTCTGCTCACATCCCGGATAGGAGCCACTGTGGAGAGTTTCTCACACACTCATTGGTGCCTTCTGAGTCCATAAAGGAGATGTGACCAAAAATTCTTTTTTTCTATATTTTTACACTATTCTGAACCCTAATGGTTTTCAGGGTCCTAATTTCATAAGAGTAGTTATATAGGATTTCCTCTTCAGATTTAGCTTTAAACAGTTCCTTATATAAATGACCATTTGGGTCATTTCCGCCTTATTCATATGCAATGATTTTATTTTCCTTGGCTCGGCTTAGCTTTTGAAAGAAGGTCTTGCCATGTAACCCATGCTAGTCTTAAACTCAAAACCTCCTTCTTCAGCCCTCTGAGTGCTAGAATTATAGGCATGCAATACCACATCCCACTTCAAATAATGCTCTGGTATCTTTTCTCTCTCTCTCTCTCTCTCTCTCTCTCTCTCTCTCTCTCTCTCTCTCTCTCTCTCTGTCT
>NC_034611.1:48111775-48151371 GCF_900095145.1 Mus pahari
TCTCTCTCTCTCTCTCTGTCTCTCTCTCTCTCTCTCTCTCTCTCTCTCTCTGTCTCTCTCTCTCTCTTTCTCTCTCTCTCAACAGGAAAGCTAGGTTTGGGTATCAGACAGACTGAAGCTTGGTTGTGGTTGCCCGTTACTCACCCTGAAACATGATACAGGTTGTGTGATTTCTCCATCCTTGAGTTAATTCACTTAAATATAAAGTGAGTTTGGTGACATTCACCGTATATGACAGATGTGGGAGTTAAATACAATTACAAAAATGTTAGTCCTCTTTCTCCAGTCACTGTTGCCTGCCTCCTTCACCTGTGTATTGATAGTTCCCACCACGGGTTTAATAATACCTTAGGTTCAGTAATTCTATTCTGGAGGTTGAGGGGATAAACAGATTGGCCAGCTTTGAGCTGTCTTGCTCTTCTGCTTTTGTCTGTTCTTTGTTGTCATTGTGTTGTGTAATTTAACCATAGGACAATTCCATCAAGACATCAAAGTACAGTTTCTTTAACTTCCTGCCCACGAACCTGTTTGAACAGTTCCAGAGACTTGCGAATGCCTATTTCCTCATTTTGCTGTTCCTACAGGTATGGCTGCTAAGACATTTGCAGTATTCCTAATCTACTTTGAGGTCAGCCTGTATTCTCAGTACCTAGACTAGGAGACACCCTCTTCATTTTGACATGGACAAATGGCTAGCTGGAGTCTTTGTCCAGTTCCCTAGAGTAGCGGAGGTCAGGATTAATCAGTGTGAGGCAAGCCTCTGTATGGAGACACAAAGATGGGGTCCCATGGGAAAGGACCTCCTTCATTATGGCTGTATCAAGTTCAGCTTGATCATAGGAAAGCACAGATTCTTCACTATGACCCTATTCCTCTTTCTCAGCCTCTGTGATAGGAAGTTGATACATACCGAGGGGAAAGAATTGTATAGAATATAAGCAAGCCTGCACAAGGGAAGGAATCCACATAGGGAGGCCCATATTGAGAGGAGGGGACACTGTCTTTTACGCTTGCGTATGGGTGTTCTGCCTACACGTATAAGTTTCTGTGTCATATGCATGCCTGGTGCATAAGAAAGAGAGCATCAGAACCTCTAGAATTGGAGTTATAGATGGTTGGTACTAGGATTTGAACCTGGGTCCTCTGAAAGATTATCCAGTGCTCTTGATTGCTGAGCTATATCTCTCTAGTCTTGCCATATGAACTCTTACCATTCTATCTTCCAATACCTTGCATTATTGGAGAAGAAATGACTCTTTCCCATTAGGACTAAGATAGAGACATTCACAGTGTGTAAGTGGCAGCTTGGAGCCTTTTCTTTCTTTTGGAAAGTGCTTACTTGGATTCAGGGATACAAGAAAGTTACAACAGTGAAGAACAACTAGGGCCATTGAGTTTATTAGTTTAAACCTAGAGAGAAGATGCTGGAGGCGGGAAATTGGGGAGCAATGTGTTCTTCTTTAGGTTTCCTAACCCTGTGTGATCTCTATTTCCTTCTCACAGTTGGTCCCGCAGATCTCCTCCCTGGCCTGGTACACAACTGTGATACCCCTGATTGTGGTGCTATCCATAACTGGAGTGAAAGATGCCATCGATGACGTGGTGAGGTGGCTTCCTGGGCTTCCCTCACTATACCTAGTAATTGGGCTATGGGCAAAAAAGACTTCCCAGAACTACCTTGTGCCAATAAGTGCTAACCGGAGAGATGTCTCTCATATTTGTTCCCTTATCTATCCCGGATGCCATATGGTTTCCACAGGGCCAGGACTAGTGGTTTCTGCTTGGCCAGAAACAGGCAGTGCAGGCCTTTCTTTGCTCCACCACTTTAGGTCTTTCTCCAGACTTCCTCCCTCTCTTCTCAGAAACCCAGCCCCTGCCCCTTAGCTTTGCCTGGCTTTGCTGTCATCTCTCCTCACTTGGCTCCTTGAATTTCACATCTCTTCCTTCTTCCCCCTGTTCCCTGCTCGGTCTTTCTCCTATTCTTACTCTTTCTCCTCTCCAACCACACTCTCTTTCTCTCCAGTGCTCTCTGTTTCCTTTTCAAGCTGCCACTTGTGTTTGGCACGCACAGAGAGGAGCTCTAGCAAGCCCTGTGGCACCATCAGAGACCCACTCATTTCCTGCGATTGGAGAGAGATACTGGCCTGTTGCAGCCAATGCTGATAGTAAGGGGCACCCTGGGCACAAATCCTACTAGTAAGGTTTAGGAAGCCGTCCTTGTGGCATCTTCCAAGAGGCCTGGTTTTGTCAAGCGTATGAACTAAAGTTTAAGAGTAGGCCATTTCTCACAATGCTTTTTAAACTTTGTAATATCTAGGTTTATTTCTGGGTCTTCAGCTCTGTTCCACTGATAAACATGTCTGTCTCTGTACCAATACCATGCAGTTTTTATCACTATTGCTCTGTAGTAAAGCTTGAGGTCAGGCATGGTGATTCCCCAGTCTTTCTTTTGTTGGTAAGAACTGTTCTCACTATTCTGGGATTTTTGCCTTTCCAGATGGATTTGAGAATTGCTCTTTCCATGTCTTTGAAGAATTGTGTTGGGATTTTGATGGTAATTGCATTGAATCTGTAGATTGCCTTTGGTAGGATGGCCATTTGAGGGCCTGCAGAAAGAATGTAAACAGGCAACCTCGGGAATAGGAGATTGGGGGGACCCCCAGAGTGCACCAGAGACCTGGGAGGTTAGAGACTCTCAGGACTCACAGGGAGGGACCTTTGATGAAATGACTGACAGTAGGGAAAGGGAACTTATAGAGCCCACCTCCAGCAAGAAGACAGGACATCAAGTGAGGGATGGGGTTGTGTCTTAGTCAGGGTTTCTATTCCTGCACAAACATCATGACCAAGAAGCAACTTGGGGAGGAAAGGGTTTATTTGGCTTACATTTTCATTCTGATGTTGATCACCAACGGATGCAGGACTGGAACTCAANCAGGTCAGAAAGCAGGAGCTGATGCAGAAGCCATGGAGGGATGTTCTTTACTGGCTTGCTTCCCCTGGCTTGCTTCCCCTGGCTTGCTCAGCCTGCTCTCTTATAGAATCCAAGACTACCAGCCCAGAGATGGTCCCACCCACAAGGGGCCTCTCCCCCTTGATCACTAATTGAGAAAATGCCCCACAGCTGGATCTCATGGGGGCATTTCCCCAACTAAAGCTCCTTTCTCTGTGATAACTCCAGCTGTGTCAAGTTGACACAAAACTAGCCAGTACAGGTTGCCATCCCACAGTCACACTTCTGACCCATAATTGTTCCTGTCTGAAAGGATTGCAGGGATGGAAATGGAAAGGAGCCTGAGGAATAAAAAGAAGGTCCAGCAATATGCCCAAAGTGAGATCCAGCTCAAGGGGAGGTCCCAAGGCCTGACACTATTACTGAGGCTATGGAGAGCTCACAAAAAGGGATCTATCATGACTGCTCTCCAAAAGATCCAACAAGCAGCTGAAGGAGTCAGATGCAGATATTTGCACCCAACCAATGGACAGAAGCAGCTGACCCCTGTTGTTGAATTAGGGAAGGCTGAAAGAAGCTGAGGAGAAGGGCATTCTGTAGGAGGACCAGCAGTCTTAATTAATCTGGACCCCCGAGATCTTTCAAACACTGGCCCACCAAACAGACAACATACACCAGCTGATATGAGCCCCCCCCCCCAACACACTTACAGTAGAGGACTTCCAGGTCTATGTTCATTCAGAGATAATGCAGCTAACCCTTAAGAGACTGGAGGCCCCAGGGAGTATAGAGATCAGATGGGGTGGAGGGTGTGGGCATCCATGTGGAGATGGGGTGTGGTAGGGAGGAGATATTGGATGTGGAACAGTTGGAGGGTAGGAGGGGAGGGGCGGGGAATAGAATATGGAGTGTAAAAAATGAATTACAAATAAAATTAAATTTAAGAAGAACTAGGCTTACCACATATAGTGGCTTAGATTTCAGACACAACTCGGATACTCAAATGAGCTACATAAACTCATTTTAGCTCAGGACTACATACATACCCAGCTACCATTACCTTCTAGTGAGAACTGAAAACTCAACTTGCCAGTGTAAGGCAACCCAGCTACTTCTGGTTCAGAACTCATCTCCGAATAAATGTTGGGAGAACCTGGGGTCATGGAAAACTGAGTATTCTGCCTGCCCCTTCTAGTCCTGCCCTTCTCCAGGGCAGAGAGAGCTCCACCTCCAAGGAGCGCAGTGCTCTGTTGGTTCTCCTGGTAGCATAGGTCTTTGAATAGTGGCCTCTTTACTCCCCACATCTGCTGTAGATGCTTCTGGGTGCCCCCCTCCCCGTTCTTTGTACAGCATGAGGAACTTCCCTAGTGCGGCCTGGCATGTGCCCTGTCCTCTCGGCTTTTGAGTCATTTCTTTTTAAGCTCCTAGGCATTCATTTTTTATATTTAGCCCAAAGATGGTCTCTTTCTTTTCTTTTCAGCCTTCCTTCCTAATTTCCAATGAGTTTTAGCCTCTTAATCTGGTTTTGATGGTAGAAGGGCTTTGGGATATGGAAGAGGGAATCAAAAAAAAAAAAAAAAAAAAAAAAGTTTAAATTGTACATGCGAGTTTCTATTTGTTTATTTCCTGAATATTTGCTGTGTGATTTCAGAAAAGACACCAAAGTGACCAGCAGGTCAACAACCGCTCTGTTTCGATCCTGGTGAATGGCAGGTATGTTATCTTAGGAAAGCCAGGCTAGGTGGGATCGGCCTGTGAAGAGGCCACCATTGCTAAACCTCAATATGGTGGGTACTTTAGAAAGGTAATTCAGGACAGTGGATGGGCTTCATGTTAAACTTAAAATGAGTTTGTTTCTATTTCATTGAGGTCTTTCTTTTTGAGATGCTGAGGATCAAACCCAGGACCTCAATGTTGGGGTCCAGGAATCACCTAATCAGCCACACAAACCCTGATCTCAGTCAGTCAGGGATGGTCTATTGAGCACGCACCCCAGGACTGGTCAACCAGGGCCACGGTCCAGATTTGGGACCTGAACCATGACCCCAAGTTGAGGTCCTACAGGTCTTTTTAAGCCTGAAGTCTATAAATACCTGTGTCAAGTTATTCCACCAATCAGGATTTAAGGATCATGTCTCTGATGTACATTTAACCTGCTCCCAGTGGTTGGGGTGCTGAACTGTGGCAGGGGACTTGCCTTGTCTAATATTCAAGTTTTAACTTTTCTACCAACATGGGACTTGTCTAGCATTCATGTCTTAACTTGCCAACCAGCATGTCAGTTATTCACATACACGTCTCTTTCTCCCAAGTAGGATGCCAGTTCCCAGGGAGGTCTTAAGAACTTAAACTTTACTTGACCACTACTCAAAATGAAAGTCTTATTTTAAATAGTTTCTTACATCTTTTATGTTGGGGTTCATCCAGGGGCAGCTTATAAAAGCAAATATCATAAAAGCTTAGACACAGATGCAGGAAGTGCTGTTTTGCATTGTGGGTAACTATGCAAAACAGTTCTACTGACCTCTATCATGATCGGTTTCCAAGGGCACAAAACCTAACAGAATATATAATCCACTTGGCATTAGAACGTGTCCTAGAAACAGCAGAAACCTCTGAGAAAGTTTGCTTATAATGGCAGGCTAGCCAGGTAACAGCTACCTCGGCCTTAGCACTGGTGTGTGCTAGGAAAGAGCTCGAAGAACTTGCCTGTAGATGTCTCTAGTACATGCTGAGGTGTCACACCAACGGAGATGCCCCTGGGCTTCTTTCCTATAACACGGAAAGAATAAACTCTGTCTTAGATGCCTGAGAAAATGAAAATGAAAAAATATATCCAAGCAGTTAATAAATTATAGCATGAAGTTAATATGCCTGCGACCATCATCATGGTGACTGGCCTCAGGACATTTGTCTTTAGAACATGGTGGCTTCTGACAAGGCTTGCTGGCTGCACTACCATAGCCTTTCATCCAGGTCAGCGCAGCTCACCAGCCCAAGATAGTGTCTGCACAGGCTCCGCGACTGAGCTACGTGTGGTAGGACTGGAACAGGGCAGACATGTTCCTACAAAAGGCAAAAGGGGCGTGGCAAGCTGTTCCAGAGCCATGTCTGACAGAAGGAATTATGGGGGAGGTGATGTCTGTGCCAGCTCTGGGTCAGGGAAGCACTGAAGACGTTAGAGTTTCACGAAGGGAGCATGAGGGAAGCAACCGCAAGCCTGACAAAGTCACCAGGGATGTCTGCCTTTCTCTCGTGCCAGCCTTGCAGGTACTGGCCTCCTGTAGCTCTGGCCAGGCCATTCTGTTGTCCAGGCTCTTGGGCATCTGACCCCTCATTACTCATAGTGAATTGTTTCCTCCAGTGTTTTATATGGCTGGGAGTTCTCAAGACCAAAAAGGTAAATTACTATTAAAATGGGGAAGGAAAAATATTGTTTTAAAAGGTAAAACTGAGTATATTAGAAACTTACCAAACTGAGGAATTTCTGACCAAATAAATTTAATCAGATGAACTCCCTCAAATAACTCAACTACTTGTATTTGTTTGTTTCTGTATACAGTTTTTGGAGAAGAATTTATCACAGAATTTAGGAGTTAGCCAGAGGCCCTGGCGTGCATGTGTGCATGCATACGCAAACATATCTGTACTTTAACAGAGAAGTGACTTAGGAGTACTGTTGGAAAGTTGGAGAGAGAGAGAGAGAGAGAGAGAGAGAGAGAGAGAGAGAGAGAGAGAGAGAGAGAGAGCGCTGGTATTGTTGAATCTGCTCATACTGCCATCATACTACCAGACTCCCTTCTATAGGAAATGAGGATTTAAAGAGTCAAAGGCAACCCAATAAAAGAAGCAAAAAAATTAGTAAAGCCAGATGACAGAATACATTTTAGCTATCTAATAAAAGATTGAGTCACATCTATATATGTCCTCTAAGGTATGTTATTAAATAAAAAATGAAGACAGTAGGTATCTACTATTCAAGTTCATTTCTATGAGACAGGGTCTCACTGCGTAACCCTACCTGGCCAGGAGCCCTCTAAGCAGAACCAACTGGCCTTACACAAGTCTGCCTGCCTCTGCCTCCCAGGCTCTGGGACTACAAACCTTACTGTGTAACTTTGGAGTATATACAGGGTAGAGGATTCTACGAATCGATATTTTTCTAGGAAAGAGGATATAGTGGCTCCCTTTGAGAAACAAAGCTCTATGCTGGGGAAAGCGCCTTGTCCAGAGTCAGAGCTTGGCTGCCTGGAGCATGAAGCACCTCCGGCACACTCAGCCCTCTGCGTCTTGGCTCCCTTCCCTCCAGCCCGTCCTGTCTCTTCTGCTTGGTTCTATTTCGTTGTCAGAACAGAACTTTGGAGAGACTCTCGCAGCAGAAATTCAAGGCCCATTTTCTTACAGGGTTGAGGAAATCAAGTGGAGGAATGTCCAAGTGGGGGACATAATTAAGCTGGAAAATAGCCATCCTGTTACTGTGAGTACCTCCTCCGGCCGTGGCTTCTCCCTCCCCTCCATGTGGTAGAATCAGGGATCCCTATTAGCATTTTTGCCTCCACCTCTCTTGGGCACCTTTCCGCTGCCTCTGGAGACCATCAGCTCCTCAGGCAAGAAGCTTTTCTTGTCTATCTCTCATCGTAGCTTCAGGTGAAATGGAGCAATTTTGAGAGAAGTGTGTGGCAGCAGTGATGGGTCATCGATAATAAACCAAGAGTCAGCAAAGTTCTTAGAGTGAACGACCATTTCCGAGGGACTACATCCCATCACACTGTAATGTTAAGAGCTGACTCCTGTTTTCCTCTTCTCTGACCTTTCTGATTGCAGGCAGATATACTGTTACTCTCTAGCAGTGAGCCGTATGGCCTGGCATACATCGAAACAGCAGACCTGGATGGGTAAGTGTTTCCTCCTAATATTATACTAAGGAAATCTAGCCATATCAGAGGGCAAGTATGACACAAGAAACTAATATTGTTCTCACATGGAAGTAGTAGTTTATGTTCTAGAAAACTAAAAATATCTAAGTGAGAAAAGACAAGAAGCTACAGCCATGGCACCAGTCTAAGTCTGTGCCATGAGCAGCAATAATGAGTGTTCACTGGATTCAGAATCCAGAAAATAAGCTCCAAATGCTCTCTCTCTAAACTTGAGTCAGAACGCTCTCCCTGCCTGTGACTTCTACAACTTGTCTTTAATGCTTGCAGATTGAAAATGTTTGAAAAAAGTTTACTCTGTACTGAATATGCACAGATTTTTTTATATAGCATTTGTGTTGTATGAAATAGTGTGTATTGGTTATATGCAGATGCTGGACTGTCTTAGTCAGGGTTTCTATTCCTGCACCAACATCATGACCAAGAAGCAGTTGGGGAGGAAAGGGTTTATTCAGCTTATACTTCCACATTGCTGTTGATCACCAAAGGATGTCAGGACTAGAACTCAAGCAGGTCAGGAAGCAGGAGCTGATGCAGAGGCCATGGAGGGATGTTACTTCCTGGCTTGCTTCCCCTGACTTGTTCAGCTTGCTTTCTTATAGAACCCAGCCCAGAGATGGCACCACCCACAAGGGGACCTCCTCCCTTGATCACCAATTGAGAAAATGCCTTGCAGCTGGATCTCGTGGAGGCATTTCCCCAACTGAAGCTCCTTTCTCTGTGATTAACTCCAGCCAGTGTCAAGTTGACACAAAACTAGCCAGTACACTGGACCATTTTATAAAAGACAGCTGAGCATTGATGAATTTAGGTTTTCAGGTGTGGTCCTAGAACCAGTAGCCTGAAGACACTAAGGGACAACTACATCCCATGGGGTTGACTAGCAGGAAAGACAAGCATAGGGTTTTAATATTTCAGAATGGTGTTGCAAAGTTTCCAGGAGGAAATTTAAGTAAAGCAGTTGTTATCTAAAAAGAATTGTAAACAGACCTTCTTTTACTCACAGAAGCTAAGGTCTTACTTGGGAAGATGGAGGCCATTTCAGAGACTTGTACTTGTGATGTGCTTGTGGTAGCCACTCTTGGTTGTCAACTTGACCACATCCGGAGTAAACCAAAACCACAGTGGCTGGGTGTGCCCATGAAGGAGAGGAATTTTTTCTTAATTACATCATCTGAGGCAGGAGGCTGATTAAGCTTTAATCTGAGCTGCACAGTGACAGCCTGTATAAAGGACACGGAAGAGGGACATGCTCACCCTTTGCCTCCTTGCCCTCACTCTCAAGTCTCTGGTAGTAGAGCCTACTTCTTCGGGATTCTGGCATGAAGAGCAGCTGACACATCCAGCCTTGTGGACTGAACAACTAACTACTGGATTCTTGGAGTTTTTGTTGGGAGACAGCCATTGTTGGATTAGCTGGCTCACAACCTGTAAGCCACTCCATAATGTAAATATCTGTGTTTTCCAGGGGTCTTAAGCGATCCCTGCGAAAGGGTTGTTCGACTCCCCCCTCCCAAAGAGGACATAATCCACGAGTTGAGAACCACTGTTCTAGAGCAAAAGGAGTGTAAGCATGACCTTTTAAAACAATTTCTGGAATAGGCTTCCAACTTGCCAACACCTACAGCTTCTGAAGACCCCCAGTTGTACGGGAACATGTTGGAAGCCCATGGCTAGAGATATTTGGAAGGTTTGCTGCATGGAACAAAGAATTTGGTGACTCTGTGCACAAAACTTTGGACAATTTGTGGGAAAATGAGTAAAATAATACTGCTGGTTGTATCTAGCGTTTCTGGATAAATTGACAACATAAAAGAATGAATTTATAGATAAACTTAATCAGCTTCTAGTACCTCAAGATACAGTGTCAAAGGCAAAGAATGAAATGATTTCCTGGCTCCAGATGAGCATCAACAGTCTACAGGTTCTAAGTGTGCCCTGGAAGAGAATCTTCTCTCCAGCAGCCATAGGGCACAAGTTGCAGAAAATCGGATGGAATTCCCCAATTTTCAGGTTAGCTAAATCCCAACAAAACTCAAATCCCAACATCAGATTGCTAAGTTTGGATCCTGCAAGTTGGACTGGAGATGTTAGGGGGGACTCTACTGAGGCTGCAGACCTATGAAGGGTTTATCACATGAGGAAGTAGTCCCTCCACCCTTAGCTCAGGGTATATCCCAACTCCAACCTCCTGAGGAAATTAATCCTTTCTTGTCTTCTAAACTTTCAGCAGTCTTCCCTGAAGGAGACTCCAGGAAAGATAATGCCAGTGTCTCTCAGGGCCCTCCAATGGTCTTAGACCTATAACCAGACTTAAGGCTAAGCAGGCTCCTAGAGGGGTAATAGAAAGTTTAGTCTGTGGGGAGGTGCACTATACCACTTAATGAGTCTACTAACTCATTCAAGTAGAAATTTTGTATGTACAAAAATAGATTATAAAAGTGAGGAATAATAGTGGAATGAATAGGAAACTAGATCAGGCCAAGTTTATTGATATGGACCCACAGAGTGGATGGAGATTCTAGGTTTAATATGGAAGCTCACACAATTAAACAACGCAGGTCAAAAGTTTGTTTGAATGGTTGTCAAAAGATGGTCTACTGAAAAGGAGTGGAGATGTCTGATGTCCCTTGGCTTAGTGTTGATGAAGGGATTTTAAGGCTCAGAGTACAGTAGGTATGCTATAAGATACTAAGCCTCCACAGTGGGAAGGCTCAGAAGACAAGCCCTTCACCAATCCTGTAAGACATTGTCGATGTAAAAACCACACCTCTTACCTTAAAGGCAGTAAGAGGTAGTTTGCTTCGGAGCAGTTTTGAGTGACCTTGGCTCAGAACACAGGTTATCCCAAATTCCATGTTCCCAAGTGGAAGCAGTTTCACAAGGTTCTTATAATTTTACAGAATATAAAAAGTTGTAAATTCAAGGAAACTTCAAATATATTGGTGGATCTGGGCATGGTGATACATGCCTTTACTAGCACTCAGGAAACAGAGGCAAGCAGATCTCTATGAGTTTGAGGCCAATCTAGTCTCTATATAGTGAGTTCTAGGACATCCCTGGCTATGTAGAGAGACCTTTTCTCAAAAAAAAAAATAGAAAAGAAAAAGAAAAAAGAAAAAAAGTAAAATAAAATCCATTGATGTGCATCCCATTGAGACAGGTACAGTGAGATGTGGGAGCTAGCTAGTCTACAGGCTGAAGATGCTACTGATGACATTCTTAGCTCTTGGACTGGCAGAAGTTAGTGTTCTGCTAAGTCAATAACTTCTAAGAAGTCTTTACTTAGTATCACTGGGTATTAGTTCAGATCAGAGTGGGACAAGGATGGTTATTCAGAGGGCTAACACTGGCCTAAGATACAGTAGCCTCAGAACCTACAAATTTTCAGTCTTTCCACTGTACTGAAATTCCAGTTGTTCCATCAGCCTCCATATACATAGGAACTCCTTCAAGGAGTTTTTATTCGCAGGCAGTCACAGCCTCTATTCAGGAATTTTCATTCACAACACAAAATGATGGGGGGGGGGAGCAGCATACTTGTAGAGCTTTGTCACCATCATTTCCCCTGTGCCACACCTTAGGGTTGGAGATGCTGCCACTCAGTTGGCTAAATTAAACGCAGTGGCTTAATTGGGCCCCAGAGTAGCAGGGGCCATGTGGCAGCACTGATTCACCACAGGCAAAGTGATAATAGTTTCTGAAGTGGGCAAGAGAGAAAGCACTGTCCATAATGGGCAGCATAGGCAGAGTGATTTTTATGGTGGCAGGATTCAAATGGCCCTATGGTTCTGGATCATGTACTGAATCATGCCACTTCCAGGCATGAAATAGGTAAGAAGCCTACTGCATTCTTGTTTGATCTGTATAAGTAGAAAATTTCTCAAAAAAAAAAATGCTGCATTGGATCATGGCAAGAGAGAATCTCAGTTGATGAAGCAATGTTCAGATGTGAACCAGTGTGCAGGCCCAGAACCCCTTGGGTGAAAGGACAGCCAGGTTTTCCTGAGGGAGGGCCTTGATGAAATCCCTGCGAGTCGTACTGTTTTCTTCTATCCTTTCCCAGAAGGACCTACACTCTCTTCTAAGGGTAACTGTGCACTGGGGAAAGCAGTGAGACTTTCCAGGGTCTGTTGGGTACTGGTTTCAGGAGACCCCAAGAAGTACTGTGGTCCTACAGCTCAAGTAAGGGCTTATGAATTTCAGGTGATTCATGGGGTTTTGGCTGAAGTTGAGCTCACAGTGGGTCCAGTGGGTTCCTGAACTTATCTGTAGTCATTTCCCAAGTCCCAGAGTGAATAATTAGGATAGATATACTTAGAAGCTATCAGAATGCTCACATTGGTTCTATGACCTGTGGAGTGAGGGCTATTATGGTTGGAAAGACTAAGTGGAAGTCATTAGAGTTGCCTCCACCAGGGAAAATAGTAAATCAAAAACAGTATTGCATCCCTGTAAGGACTGCAGAAATTACTGCTACCATCAGGGACTTGAAAGGTGCAGGGTGGTGAGTCCCACCACATCTCCCTTTAGCTCCCGATCTGGCCAGTACAGAAGATGGCAGGATTGTGAAGACTGACAGTTGACCACTGATAAGTCAATCAAGTGATGACTCTAATTTCAGCTGCTGTACCATATGTGGTGTCCTTACCCCAACAGGTTAACATATCTCCTGGTACATGGCTTGGTGTGTAATACGAAGCTATTGATCTGGCAAATGCCTTTTTCTTGGTTCTTTCCATAAGGACTACAAGAAGCAGTTTGCTTTCAGTTGGCAAGGCCAGCAGTATACCTTCACAGTCTTACCTCAGGACTATGTTAACTCTATCCCTGTGTCATAACTTAGTTAGAAGGGATCTCGATCACCTGTCCCTTCCACAAAATATCACACTGATTCACTGAATTGACAACATTATGCTGATCGGACCAAGTGAGCAGGAGGTAGCAACCACTTTGAACTTGTAACACAAGTGCACATCAGAGGATGAAAAACAAGCAAGCAAACAAACAAACAAACAAACAAAATTCAAGGGCCTTCTACCTCAGAAATTAAGAGTCCAGTGGTGTGGGCCATGCAGAGATTGTCTAAGGTGAACGATAAGTTATTGCACCTGGCCCCTCCCACCACCAAGAAAGAGATACGCACTGCTTACTAGGCCTGTTTGGATTCTGGAGACAGCACATCCCTCACGTGGGTGTGATATTCCAACCCATATACCAAGTGACTCTAAAAGCTGCTAGCTTTGAATGAAGCCCAGAACAGGAGAAGGCTCTTCAACTGGTCCAAGTTGCTGTACAGGCTGCTCTACCACTGGAACCAAATGATCCATCAGATCTGATGACACTTGATGTGTCAGTGGCAGATAGGGATGCTATTTAGAGCCTTTGGCAGGCCCCTGTAGGTGAGTCAGAGAGGAGACCTTTGGGATTTAGGGATAAGGCTCCACCATCATCTGCAGAAAAATTATTCTCCCTTTGACAGATAGCTCCTTGCCGGCTATCGGACCTTGGTGGAAACTAAACATTTGACAATGGGTCACCATGTTAGTATTCAACCTGAGCTGCCCCTCAGAAGGTGGGTGTTATCACAATCACCAAGGCATGAAGTAGGACATGCACAGCAGCAATCCACTATCAAATGGAAGTAGTTTATATGTGATTCAGTCCAGGCAGGTCCTGAAGGCACGAGCAAGTTACATGAAAGGGTTGCCCAAACACCTATGGTGTCTACTCCATTCCACTGCCTTCTGCTCTCAAGCTCATGGGGTGCACCCTATGATCAGCTGACAGAGAAAGAGAAAAGAAGGGCCGGGTTCACTGACTGTTCTGCAGGCTATGCATGCACCATGCAGAAGTGGACAGCTGCAGCATTACAACCCCTTTCTGGGACAGTCCTGAAAGATGCCAGCAGAGAGAAATCCTCACACTAGACTAAACTGTAGGGAGTGCACATGTTTGTGTATTTTCTTGGAAGGAGAAATGTCCAGATGGGCAATTGTTTACTGATACATGGGCTGTAACCAATGGATTGTCTGGGTGGTCAGAGATTTGGAAAATTGGTAAGAAAGACATCTGGGGAAGAAGTATATGGATAGATCCCTTTGAAGGGGCAAAGGCTGTGAAGATACTGTATCTCATATAAATTCTTATCAAAAGATGACTTCAGTAAAGGAAGGAACTCAATAATTGGTAGATAGGATGACCCGTTCTGTGGACAATCAGCCTCTTTCTCCAGTCATCCCTGTCATTGCCCAGTGGGCACATGAGCAGAGCAGCCATGGTAGCAGAGATGGAGGTTATACATGGACTTGACAACATGGAGTTCCACTCACCAAGCCTGACCCGCCTACAGCTGCTGCTGAATGCCAGATCTGCCAACAGCAGAGACTAACACAAAAGTCACTCTTCCCCGGGGTGACTGGCCAGGAACCAGGTGGCAGGTCAACTCTTGTTGGGCTGCTTTCTCGTGGACAATGCTTCGTCTTTACTTGCATAGATCCTTCTAATTCTAGTTATAGATTTGCATTTCCAACATGCAATGCTTCTGCCAAAACCACCATCCATGGACTTACACAGAATGGCTTATCCACCATCACGGTATTCCACACCGTATTGCTTCTGACCAAGGAACTCACATCACACCCAGAGGTGTGTGACAGTGGGCCCATAATCACCGAATCCACTGGCCTTACCATGATCCTCACCAACATAAGCATGTAGTCTGGCAGAAAGATGGAATAGCCTTTTGAAGACATTGTTAAAGTGCCAATTAAGTGGCAGCAACCTGGAAGGCAGGGGCAGGGTTTTCTAAAAGAGGTATATGCTTTGAATCAGCATCTAGCATATAGTATGGTTTCTCCCATAGCCAGCATTCATGGAATGAATCAAGGAGTGGAAAAAGGAATGGTCCTACTCACTGTCACCTCTAGTGACCCACTAGGAACACTTTTGCCTCCTGTTCCCATTCTGCCGGTCTGGATGTTTTGGTTCTGGGTGGGGGGAGGACAGGACACTACTGCCAGGAGCCACAACAAACATTCCATTGAACTGGAAGCTCAGACTTGCCCCTGGCCACTTTGGGCTTCTCATGCCCTTAATTCAGCCTAAGAAAGAAGAGTGTTAGGAGAGGTGATTGGTCCTGATTATCAAGAGGAAATTGGATTGCTTCTCCACATTGGAGGTAACTAAGATTATGTCTGGAGATAATTAAGAGATGCTTTAGGGAGGGTGTCTCTTGATGCTGCCATGTCCTGTGATTAAATCAGTGGGAAACTACAACAACCCAATCCAAGCAGGATGGCAAAGGGAACAGACCTGGAGGGAACGAAGATATGGGTCACTCCTCCAGGAAAAGAGCCAAGACCTACTGAGATCTTGCTGTGGGTGGAGGAAATACGAAATGAATAGCAGAGGGAGGAAGGTAGGTAGGTATAAGTACCAGTTACGGCCATACGACCAGTTTCGAAAATAAGGACTAGAGTTGACATGAATGCTTTGTCATATTTTGTTAATAGTGCATTTGAGCAAATATTCGTGTTTTCTTTTCTCTGTTTCTTTGTCATATAATGTAACATCAATGGAGAGAATATCAGTGATTATAATATTTGTGTTGAGGTCCTAAAGGAACATCCTTTAAGGGACATTACCCCTATTCTGAAATTTATAATGCATTTCCCATTGTGTGTGGGATAGTTATGCCATGTTTGGCCTAATCATGACCTGGTTAAATATACAGTGCAATTATGGTTATACACGAGATAGTTATATCATATTCAACATAATTATGACCTGGTTAAATATATAATGCGTTTGAGGTTGTATGTGGGGTCGTTATATCATAACTGTGAGCTGGATAATGTTTTCATTTGGAAATTAAGTATGACATAAGGAGATATGATTGCGTGTTGATTTGACAAGGGATAGATGGATTTCTGGTGGCTATTCTTGATTATAAACTTGACTACATCTGGAATTAATTAGAAACCAGGTGACTAAGCATACCTACGAGGGATTTTTTTCTTCATTAAATTATTTGAAGTGTGACGACCCATTTTTAATTCAGATCTTTTGAGGTTAGAAGGAAAGACCTTTAAACTGGGCCACACCTTCTGGCAGCCCTCTATGTGAAGGACATGGCAGAAGGAAGTGCTAGCCTTTTGCCACTTGCCCTTCCCCTCAGTTCACTGGCATTAGAACCCTAACCCTCGGAGATTCTGTGATGTACTGATGGCTGGCTGAGATTCTGAGATATACCTATGGCTGGCTGAGACATCTACCCTTAAGCACTGAACAGCTACTAGAGTTTTAGACTTTCTGTTGTGAGACAGCCATTGTTAGACTAGCTGGACTGTAGTCTGTAAGTCACTCAATAAATCGACTATACATACTATTAATATATGGATAGATAGATAGATAGATAGATAGGCATTCCATCAGTACTGCTCCTCTATAGATACCTGACTAATACTGTACCCAAAAGCTTTTGAAATCTATAGTTAGTATCTCAGTGTGTTCTTGTATCCAGAAATGTTTCATTGTGGTCTTTCCATGAACCCTGTACTTATGAACTGTTTCCTCAGAATTTTAAGTGGCTTCTTACCAGAACCTGCTCTGTGTTCCTGAAGGAAGCCGGGTTGCTCTGTGATGTCTCCTCAGCTTCTGTAACATACCTGACCAGCTAGTTCTCCCATGTTGGTTAAAGTAGGGGTGGGGCGGGGGGACAGGGAGCGAGGGGCTCCTTGCACTTATCTGACCTTCACCCAGCACACGAGAACAAGCAGTAACTAGTGTGGGGCGTCATACGACTCAGACCCTGAGCCTGTATTCTGCTGGCAACATTTATTTTCTCAAAGATGATGAGGAGACCTCACAAGCTGGCCCTGTGTTACTGTTGGGTATATGTCTCATACATTGATAAACCTGTGACCTTTACTCTAGTGAAACCAACCTGAAAGTGAAGCAAGCCATCTCCGTTACCAGTGCCATGGAGGATAACCTGGAGCTGCTGTCTGCCTTTAATGGTGAGCTAGAAAATAGGCTGCCCACCCAAGCTTTCACCAGCAGAGGACTAGCTAAACAAAGATGGCCTTTCCGTACAGGGATAATACACAGTTCAGTATAAACAATATGCAAGTCGATAATCACTGACACGGGGAAAACATATATAACATAATAGACATAAATAGATTATAAAAGAGCATACTGCATGTTTTGGAGAAACATGTTTGCATACATGCATAGGATAAAAGGCTTTTAAAGATGTAGTTCAAAAGGCTAATGGTGTTTTTTCTCTAAACAGTGAGTAGATTACAGTGTTTCTCCAAAGCCTTTAATCCTACCGCCTGAGAGGCGGAGGTCATCTGTCTCTGAGCTTGGGGTCAGCCTGGTCTATACCTAGCGAGTTCCAGGTTAGCCAGGGACAGCCTAGCCTGTCTCAAAAATATTTTTCTTTATCATTTTAGCATGTTATAAGTATTTACAAAGGAGACCAGCAGCGTGGCTCAGGGAGTAAAAGTGCTTTCCTCCAAGCCTGTGAGCCGAGCCTGATTCCCGGGACTCAGACGGTGGCAAGTGAGAACCAACTCCCACGTGTGGTCCTCTGAGCTCTGCACACGCACCATTGCTTACATTCCTCCTGCTCAGGCGTGCAGAGTAAACAAAGCCAATAACGGTTAAAAAATATTTTCAGAGGGTATATTTACTAATCAGGGAAAACTCAAATATTTCTATTTGGAAAAAAATCGTAGGTTCACCTTCCGGTAAGCAATGTTCCCACTTCTTGGGCCTCACTGAGGCTGACCCGGCAGTGCTGAAGCCAACAGATCGCCTTGTGATGACTCTCCGGGTGCTTTGCGTGTTTGTTTTGATGCCCCGTGTAGCCAGACTTTGGCTACTTTGTGGGTTCTTTCTTCTTCCATCCTTCTCCACCCCTCTTCTTCTACCTTTACAACCCTCTAACACTAGATAGGAGAGAAAAAAGGATAGAGAGGGAAGGGGGCGGCATTATCATTAAACTGCTTCCTGCTGATTGGGGGCATCGAGTTCCTTTGGGCACGTTTGATCTTCACCATCAGGGTGTCTAATTTCTTATTTCCTCTTTGCACATGACTACTTAACAAACCACAACCAACATCAGCCAATGACCTGCCAACAACGCTCCAACTCTTGAGGAGTCCCCAGAATTCCAAATGTCACACTCTGGTAGAAACTATCTGCAGCTCTCCAGATCATGCCCCTGCTAGAGCACGAGGCAAATCCGAGTCAGCTGCCGTGCACAATGGGAAGCGGCCCGTATCCCACACCTAGGACTAGAATGAAAACTTACTCCTGTTTTTGTGTTTTTCTTTTAAAGAAATCAACGTTCTCACAACAGCCCTGAAATCTTTTTGTTTTTCTAAAGGGAACAGTTGAGAAAAGGTAGAGAAAAAAAAAGTGCTGTATTATAGCAAAGAGGTTGTCTTTCTGCCTTTCGGCTGAGCATTCTCCCGAGGTGACAGAGAGCATTCTTCCCACATTTTCTGCAGGAGAAGTTAGGTGTGAGCGTCCTAATAACAAGCTGGACAAGTTTTCCGGAACGCTGAGCTACCTGGGGAACACCTACTTACTGAACCATGAAAGGCTACTGCTCCGTGGCTGCGTCATCAGGAACACAGACTGGTGCTATGGTTTGGTCATTTACACTGGTACGCTCCCTCACCGCCACAGCCAGACCCAGCCCGTTAGGCCCTGCTCACCGCCCAGCTGTGGGTAGTTCCTCCTTAGGGTCCGGGTACAATATCCAAGCATATGTCAGAACGGTGGCTTAGTGGTAGATTGTTGGGGGAAACTTAAGAGGAAACTGAGGGGGAAAGCAACCCTGCTCCAGCCCGTGTGCTTGCGACATACCAGTTCTGTGTTTGCTCGAGGATGGCTTAGTTTTCAACACCATAAGGCATTCGTGGGGCTTTGCAGTGTATGCAGACACAGGAGAGGGTTACACAGAAAAAGTATAACAGAAATGTCCTGTGATGAAAGGTTACATGGTGACTCCCGTAAGAAGGGAATATAGACCGTGTTCATTATGGAAAGGGATTTAAACTATAATGTGAAGACTTCATCCAAGAGAAAAATATTACGTTAGTGGCCCATCTTGAGATGTCACTTAGAATCACAACCCACAATATGTAGTGAGAGGTTTCCTTGGTTCACAGCATAGTTAGGAAAGAAAGCCTCTGTATCCCGAGTAGCAGTAGACAGTGATAACCTCCCGAGTAGCAGTAGACAGTGATAACCTCCCGAGGAGCAGTAGACATTGATAACCTCCCGAGGAGCAGTAGACATTGATAACCTTTTCCCCCTGTCCCTGTAGATAATCAATTTAAAAGGAGGAAGGACTTAACATTTTACTCAGTTTCAGAGGTGTTAGTCCAAGTTTGCTTGGTCCTGTAACTTTAGACCTGTAGCAAGGCCAGCCATCATGGTGGGAACTCATGATGGGGTGAAGTTGTTCATGGCACAGTGGCTGAGAAGCAGGAGAAAGGAGGGGGCCTTCAAGAATCGCCCCTAATAACCCAACTTTCCTCAACAAAGTTCCTTATCTGAAGTTTCTACTACCCCACAAGAGCACTACCTACTGGAGACCAAGCTTTCAACAAATGAACTTTTAGATACTTAAAATACAGGCTTTAACACAACCATAACTACAGTAGAAAGAATTGAGAAAGGTTTACCATAGAGAACATTATTAAACTTGAAATTTTTTTGGAGGTCTTTTTGAGAGCATCCACTCTTAAACATGGGGTTCCCAATTCTCCTTCTGTGGAAAACAAAAAGGCTACCACCCTCTGGAGAGAGAGGCTCATGAGCAGAAGGAAGCCCAGCAGAGTTTTGTTCATCGGCTCTTGATGTGGAGTGACAGCTTCTAATCAGCTTACTTTCAAATGATGTAGAGTAGGCTTTCTTCACTGTGTGTCAGTGGTCACTCATACAGGAAACCACTGCAAGAAAGGTCATTTGTTCAGCTGAAGGTTTTTCCCAGAGCAATAATAGTGCCAGCGCAGCTTTGGTCCCTTCCGGTTCTTGGTTTGCTAACAACAGTAATGGACTCTGGGAAGTCCGGGCAGGGCTCACACTGCAGAGAGCATCATGGAGCACTCAGTGCAGACTTGAGTGGCTGTTTCTGATGTGCAGTGCTCAAGTCCTGCCATGGTCTCTCCTCCTCCTCCTCCCTGAAAGCTAGGGTGAGTAGGGTCAGTCTTTCTAAGGACTCTTGAAGATATGGTCCCTGTAGCTGCCACTCTCTGCCTTGAACTTTTCAAAAACCCAGACCTGTGAAGGGCTAGAATGCTACCATGTATGCTGTGCATTCCCAGTGTACTCACATGCCCTCAAAGCCCGGCTGCTTCCATGGCCATCAGTGAGCACATGAGTGTCACTCCTTCACTAGGGCACATGTGGACAGCAGCCGCATGGGCAGCAGCCGGAGAGATCACTCTGTACAGTGGACTCTTTGCCCTCTTAGGAAGATCCCCTCCAACTTGCTAGCAATTTCTCTAACTAGTGGTTTGCACCTCCGTGCCATGCGGGGCTCCATGCTCACTGTCTGTGCTGCCGTAGAGGAACATGGCATCCACGTCTCTCAGTCATAGAGAAGTCTCACCTCCCCAGCTTTTACCTCAGGGGGAAAAGCAGTTACTGCTACTTCCTCTTGGTTAAGGAAAACAAATATATCTTTTTATCAGAAAATTCCTGCCCTAAGCTATATAAATCAGGAGGTGATAAGAGACCCTTCTGTGACTCTTGTTCTGTGTTACCTCATGGGAAAATCAAGACTTCGCTGAGGTGCTGGTGAGAGAGGAATTGGTATGGACACTTGGTAGGGAAACACATGTTCCTTTCTGTGTTATTGTTGATTGCATTTCCATAAGAGGTTAGAATGACTGCACATAAAGGTATATGTCAACACAGTTTGAAGCTCTAAGTATATTCAGTGACTGTAAAGTCTTGATTTCTCTATTTTGCTTAGGGAAAGACACCAAATTAATGCAGAACAGTGGACGGTCCACCTTCAAACGAACACATATAGATCATCTCATGAATGTCCTTGTGGTCTGGGTAAGTTAAACACCTTCTTTGCATAGACATATGTCCACAGCAGTAGCAGGCATTTCCAAGTCAGAATATAGTTGTTTAAATGTCACCCCCAAACCTAAGACATGAGCCAGTAAAGAACCGATGCAATGTACAAGAGTCTAGGCTACTCCTTCTGTGTAAGAGAATGACAGTTAGGATTGGTTACCTTTGGTGAGTGGTACCAGAGTTGATCAAGGGCCCTACTTTAGAAATAAAGACACGTCCTCGTGTCAGATTTGATCATGACCTGTAATAGCATGTCACATAGTCTATAGAATACCTTATTTAATCCAATAGTTTTAAAGCTGTAGTCCTCAAAGGAGTTTTAAGAGTCTGCAGCGGAGACAGAAGATCTGATAGGGTTTGCTCTGGCCTTATCTGAGTTCCTGCTTCAAAGAAAGCAACGTCTCATTATGCATTTTATGTTTCAATTGGGAAAACAAGGGATCTTCTGCTTAAAAAAATCTGAAAATCGCTAATAAAGGGAATCCTGAGAAAGGGAAAAAGAGGTTGTGTTTGTTTTGTTTGCCTTTTTGCTTTTGTTTTTGGGTTTTTGTTGTTGTTTTTGGTTGGTTGGTTGGTTGGTTGGTTGGAGTTTTTGTTGTTGTTGTTTGTTTGGGGATTTTTGGGTTTTTTGTTTGTTTGTTTTTTGAGACAGGGTTTCTCTGTGTAGCCCTGGCTGTCCTGGAACTTGCTCTGTAGACCAGGCTGGCCTCGAACTCAGAGATCTTCTTGCCTCCAAAGTGCTGGAATTAAAGGCATGCACCACTACCAGCTGGCAGAAAAGATTATTTTTGTTTTGTGTTTTAGTTTACATACATATACATTTTCAAAACAGTATTTCCCTGCCCTAAACTCTTCCCAGATCCTCCCTACCTCTCTACCCACTCAATTTGCTCTTCCTCCCCCATCTTTCAAAAATAATAAAAAAAAGCAAAGCAAAAAAGCAAAGATCACAACAACCAAAAAACTAATAGGAGAAAAATATATCTTAAAAAATCCCCACAAAAACTGTACATGTTAAAAATACATATAGTCCATTTTGTGTTAGCCAACTCTCCCTGGACATAGGCCGTGTTCTGGTGTGTGGTTGATGTGCCCAGGGACAGTCCACTGGAGAAAACTGATAGTAAGTGTTAGTTGTAAATGCCTCCTGGGTTAGGATGGACATTGTACTCATGCCCCCTTCTCCATGCCGTGATTTTGACTGGTTTGAACTTACACAGGTCTTGTGTGTGCTGTCACCGTGTCTATGAGTTAAAGTGTGGATCATCTCTGTTGTGTCTCCATGTTTCCTTGGAGTCATGTGCCACCTCTTACAGTCTTCCTGCCTCCTCTCCTGCATAGATAGACACTTGAGCCGTGAGGTGAGCTGTTTGGCAGTGATATCCCATTCAGGGCTGAATGCTCCAGAGCCTCTCACTTTGTGAGTATTGTCCGGCTGTGTGCCTCTTTATTAATCCTGGTCAACTAAAAGAAGTTCGTATGAAGGACGCGTGGTGCACAGTGCTGTAGGAATTATTATACTGCTGTGTTCCTTCAGCAAAATAGCAGTAGGTTTACCCCTAGGGACCACGACCTAGCTATCCCTGGATTCTTGCCACTTTAGCAGTGTCAGACATGGGTTCCATGGTTGGTCACTCCTGTAACAACTGTACCACTATTGCTCCACTCTCCTGCAGGCAGTTTGCTGTTGTGGGTCTCCGGGTATGTAACCAGGTGATATTGATGATTACCTTTCTCCTCTGCTGGTGTGCAAAGTACCTCCCAGCACCATGAGTGCTAGCCAATAGAGGAGAAGCTTCTAATTAATTTTTTTTTAATTTCACGTGTATTGGTGTTTTGCCTGTATGTATGTCTGTGTGAGAATGTCAGATTCCCTGGAACTAGAGTTATAGACAGTTTCAAGCTGCCATGTTGGGGCTGGGAACTGAACCTAGGTCCTCTGGACAAGTACCCAGGGCTCTTAATCTCTGAGCCATGAGATGAAGCTTCTAGTTAGGCGTTAGCTTAATTTCTCATGTTTGATGGCATAGTAAGTGGTGTCTCGAGCAACTGGGCCCTACCATCAGGTTGTGGAGGGTAACTAACCAATTGCCTTTGCAGTAGCTCATGATGTATGAACTTATGTCCTTGGGCCCCTCTGGCCAATGACTCAACAAGAGTAACCCATTCTTGGCATTGGAGGTTTTATTTAGTGGCATAAGATATACAGTTGGGACACTTGTCTCTCTCATTATTTGTCTCCCTCGGTTTATGGTGACTCTACTGAAATTCCTTTCACATGTGTATATATTTTAGGAAGCTTCTATACTGGTAGTTTTCTAAATGGATTTTAAAATTTAATTAATTAATTTACATCCCAAATGTTGCCCCCTTCCCAGTCCCCCCTTGAAGAGTTCTTTTCCCATCCCCCTTTGCCTCTGAGAGGTTGCCCCTCACCGGCATCCCCTCTCCCTGTGGCTTCAAATATCTACATGATTAAGGCAGTCCTCTGCTACATATGTGCTAGAGGCTAGCCTGTATATGCTCTTTGGCTGGTGGCTTAGTCTCTGGGAGCTTCCTGGGTTCAGGTTAGTTGACACTGTTGGTCTTCCTATGTGGTTGTCATCCCCTTCAGCTCCTTTAATCCTTCCCCCAACTCTTCCATAAGGGTGTCCAACCTTAGTCCAGTGGTTTGCTGTGTCTGCATCTGTCTCAGTCAGCCTCTCAGAGGACAACCATGCTAGGCTCCTGTCTGCGAGCACAACATGGCATCAGTAATAATGTCAGAATTTGGTGCCTTCCCATGAGATGGCTCCCAGGTTGGGCTGGTCACTGGCCATACATTCGCTCGGTCTCTGCTCCATTTTTGTCCCTGCTCTTCTTTTAGACAGGAACTCTATAAGGCTTTCAGGAAGACCTTTAATGTTAGTTCTCTCTCCCCATCTTCCCACCTCTATCCTGCTCTCCTATACGCCTCACCACCCTCCTATTCTAGTTTCCCCTTTATTTGTTATATTCAATTTCTCTTTCCTTGGAAGATTCCTTCCACCCCACTGCTCCCTTACCTAACTTCTGTAGATATTCTGATTGAAACACACATTTAAAGCTAACATCCATAAATAAGAAGAAACAGGCAGTGCTTGTCTTTGGGGGTCTGGGTTTCCTCACTCAGCGTGATTGTTTATAACTTCACCCATTTTCCTAAAAACTCCATAATTTCATTTTTCTTAATAGCTGAATAATATTCCACTGTGCAAATGAACCACATTTTCATTATCTCTCCATTAGCTTATGGATATCTAGAATGCTTCCAATTTTGGTTATTATGAATAGAGCATCAATAAACATGTGTGGAAAAGTATTTGTGTAGTAAGATGTAGAGTCCTTTTGCTAGATGCCCAAGAGTAGTATAGCTAGAGCTTGTGGTAGGGCAGCTTTCATCTTTCTCAGGCACCTCCACCCTGATTTCCATGGTTCCTGGACCAATCTGCACACCCACTAGGACTGAGGAAGTCTCTCCCTTTATCTCAGTCCTTCCCAGTGTGGACTGTATACTTTTAAATTTTGTATTATTATTATTATTATTATTATTATTATTATTATTATTTATCTTGGGCATTCTGATTAAGGTAAGATGAAATCTCAAAGTAATTTTAATTTGTGTTTCCCTGATGGCTAAGAATGTTCAACATTCTTTTTAAGTGATTCTGAGTTATTTGTGCTTCATCTTTTAAGAACTCTGTTGAATTCTATAGCCCATCTTTAAACTGGATTTTCTGTTTGATTTGTGTTCAGTTAGGTTTGTTCATTTGTTTTGTTGTTGTTTGCTTTTTGTTTGTCTTTTGCTTGTCTTATATTTTGTTTTGTTTTGTATTTTCTACATTCTAACCCTCTGTTATGTGTATATTGGAACAGGTTTTTTCCCATCCTCTAGGCTGCCACCTTGCTTGAATGATGCCTGGCATTTTTTGCTGTACAAAAGCTTTTGAGTTTCATGAGGTCCCATTAGTTAATTGTTGACTATAGGGCCTGTGCTATGTTCTGTTCAGGAAATCTTTTCCTGTGTCAATGAGTTCAAGCCTTTTCCTCACTTTCTCTTCTATCAGATCCAAGGTGTCTTATTTTATGTTGAGTTCCTTGATCCACTTGAAGTTCAGCTTTATGCAGGGTGATAAACATGGATCTATTTGTATTCATCTATGTTCTATCCAGTTGATCAGCACCATCTTCTGAAGATACTATCCTTTCTCCAGTGTGTATTTTTTGGCTTCTTTGTTAAAATTCAGGTGTCAGTATGTGAATGGAATTGTCTGGATCTTCAATTTGGTTCTGTTAATAATATCTCTATTTGTATGCTGATACCATGATGTTTTTATTACTATAGCTCTGTATTATAACTTAAGATCAGGGGTGGTGATGTCTCTAGCAGTTCTTTTATTATTTAGGATTATTTTAGTTATACTGGTTTGTGTGTATGTGTGTGTCTGTGTGCAGTTCCATATGATAATAAAGATTTTTTTTTCAGTTTCTGTGAAGAATTGTGCTGGAGTTTTTTTTATGGGGATTTCATTGAATCTGTAGATTAGTAGAATGGCCATTTTATTTTATTTTATTTTATTTTCTCCTTTTTTTTTTTTTTGAAAAATAGATTCTTCTCTCATACAATTTATCCCAGCCACAGTTTCCCCTGCTTCCACTCCTCCTACCTTCTCCCCGCAACTCCACGCTCCCCACTCCACCAGATCTACTACTCTTCTGTAGAAGAGGCCTCCAAGAGACAATAGCCAAAGTGGGGCAAAGCAAGACATGACAAGACAAGGCTAAATCCCTGTGTCGCGGCAGAACAACCCAGTAAGAGGAAGAGAGTATCAAGAGGATGCAGAAGAGTCAGAACTACACCCTCTTACACTGTTGGAAATCTCACAAAACATGAAGATAACAGCTATAACATTTATTCAAAGGACCTGGTGCTGACCACATAGGCCCAGTGCTTGCTGTTTCAGTCTCTGATTGGTGGGCCATGTTCTTCTGGTGTCCTTTGTAGAGGAGTGGTTCTGATGCTTTGATTTAATCGGGAATCTGCAAGTAAGGATACTGAAGGTCCTTGTCCCCATTGGTTTTTGATCAATCAATAAGGATGCCAGCAGCCAATGGCTGGGTGGAAAGAAAGAGGTGGGACTTCTAGGTTCCCTCAGATTAGGAGAGAGTAGGAGGAAGAGAATTGAGATACTTGGGGGAGAGAGGTGGAACAGACTTATAACTACAGAAGAGATTTTCTAAAATGTAGGCAGAAAGGGAAAATGGCCCACTGAAGGGCAGCCCAAAAGTGTCTTGGGCAGCAAGACCAGTGAGTGGGCTTCACTGAAGGTAACCAGGCAACTAAGCTGAGAGCTGATTTAGAGATATTGAGCTAGGAATAAAGGGAAGGGCATACTAGCCGCAGGAGACTTGGAAGAGCCCAGCTACTGAGTCGGTAAAAGAGGTTAAAATGAGCTAATGTGTGTGTGTGTGGTGTGTGAGTCTTGAAGGGAGCTCAAAGCTGTGTAGCCAAAATTACCCACTGCAGACCTTCATCCCCTTTGGTGCCTACAGATTTTCTTTCCCCTCTTCTGTGGGGTTCACTGGTCTCTGAGAGAAGGGATCTGATGGAGACCTTCAATTTAGACTCTCTACACAATGTCTGGCTGTGGGTCTCTGTACCTATTCCCTATTTTCTGCCAGAGAAAAGGACTCTGGTGATAACTAAACAAGGTACCAATCTATGAGTATAGCAGAATATCATTAGGAATCATTTCATTTATTTGTTTGTTTATATTCCTTCTTTTTATTTAATCTTTTATTTTACACTCCAGATTTTATTCCTCTTCCAGTCCACCCTCCAACTGTTCCACATTCTCTACCTCTACCCCACCCCTCTGTCTCCATGAGGATGTCCCCACCCTCCTTTTGCCACTCACGTTTGATTCTACCCTAGGCCTCTGGGATATCCAGGCTCTGGTTCCTGACTCTCCTGGCAGTATAGGGGATGGACTCCTTCTCTTGATATGGGCGTCAAGTTAAACCAGACATTGGTTGGCACCTCCCACAAGTTCTACATAACCATTGCCCTAGCACTTCTTACAGGCAAGACAGATTGTAAGTGGAGGATTTTGTGACTGAGTTTGTGTCCAGGTGTCTCTTTTTGCAGAGAACTTTCTGGTACCAAAGAGACTAGAACATAGGGGTGAAGGCTCCAAGGCTGTACCAGCTCAACCTTTGTGTATTCAATGAGCTGGGTAGAAGTTGTCCTGAGCAATGAGGCCCCACTGCCAGTTTTCAGAGAATGACCTTCTGTCCTGGCATCAGCCCGGGCTCTTTAGGGATCTCCATGGGACTACCTCGGCCAACAGTTCAAGAAAATGTAACCAAGTTACACCACTAGATGCCTGGCCTGACTATAAGAGTCACTCTCATAGATTCCAGGAAGTTTAAGGCTATTGTAAAAGGTACTAGTTGCCTGTTTTCTCAATATGCTTGTCATTTATATATAGGGAGGCTATTGATTTTTGAGTATTAGTTTTATATTCTGCTACTTTGCTGCAAAGTGTTTATCAGCTGTGGAAGTTTCCCGGAAGAATCTTTTTAAAAGTTTTTTTTCCTTTAGATTTTCTTTTAATTTTATGTGCGTGAGCGTCCTCCCATGTGTATGTGGACCACATGCATGCCTGGTGCCCCTGGAGCTCAGAAGACAGCATCAGATTTCCTACATCCATTGTAAGCCATTACGTAGATGTTGGAATGGAACCTGGGTCCTCTAGGGGAGCAACAATTTCTCTTAGTCATTGAGACATCTCTTTAGCCCTGAGAAATGATATCTTAAGAAAGGGAGAGAAAGAGAAGGTGATGGGATTGCACAGGATACAAAAGTTAAAGGGGAAATTAGCTCTCTATGAGGAAGGAAGGGAACCAGGCAGAGGAGGGCAGGGGGTGGGGAACGGAGTGTGTGAAAGGAGACAGACTGGAACAAGGAATAATGATGCATATGTATGGACATGCCACCATGAAATATTTTATTTTTTGTGTTAATTTAAAGTTTTTATATCATGAAATAGGGAAAATCTAAATCTAAAAAGCACTATAGTATATAGTGTTCACTTTGATAATAAAAGCTTAAATTGAAGAGTAGTAATAATTTATATCCATTCTGGCTGACATAGTTTACTTTTGTTCTTGTTGGATGGAAATTAGCTTCATTATTCAAATAACTTCTATGCATAACTGAGCCGTTCTGGTAATATCTACACTTAATTCCTTACCTTTTCATTTCCTTGTGTTAATATCTGAAAACATCTTTAAATGCCCTTTCTTTCAATGTACCGCTCATCAATGTCTAAGTTATAAACCATCTTTTCTCTTTTCTTATGAGAAGTATCTTTAGGGCTGTGCTAGAACTCATTGGTACAGTACTCACATAGAATGCTCAAGACTGGGATCACCAGCACTGCAAAATAGTGGAAATTAGGAAAGTTTTTAAATTGCAGTTCCTTTTCCAAGTCCTTTCTAGATAGAGTGCATATGGACTGGAAAACTAGGGAGGCTGCTGAGCCTTAGGAGCAGCGGCAGGCACCCACCATCTCTTTTCCACCGCTTAGTGCTGAGCCTTCCCAGTCAGCAGAGTTCTGTGTACTGATTTTAAAAACAACAACAACAACAACAACAACAACAACAAAACCAGATTATCACCATCAGCAATTAAGGAAAGTGATGTAAGCAGAGGCTTCCAACAGCATCAGGAGCAGGTCACATCACCCAGTAAGTGAGCTCACTTCATCAAAGGTCATCTTCAAAACAGGATGTCTCCTGTCAGCCTAGACCTACTGAACAGTTTGCATGTCTGTCTGAAAGGGAATAACGGTTGGTACCTGACGTCTGTAGTGGGATTTTTAACCTTTAGAGTATTTTTACACTATTAATTACAGGTTTGTTATACCTATAAACAATGAAAAAATCAAGAAATACATTAACTGAAACATAATACTGGTAAATATTATAAAAATTCCACAGGGGAAAAAATGTCCAAGACGAGTCTGTGACTCATCAGATGGTGTTATTGCATGTCATGGTCTGTGTGTAAAATGCCCCCTGAAGGCTCATAAATTTGAGCACCTTGTACCCTGCTGCTGACTTTGGGGACATTAAGGAAACTTTCCCAGGTGGCTCGGGTTAGAGGGTGACTCCCTTTGGGGCAGCCTTGAGGGTTCTAGCCTGGCTCCACTTATGGCTCCAGCCTTGGTTTCTTAGCCTGCCACAGTGTGAGTAACCTAACATATAGTTCCACCACCACGGAGCCACTCATCACAGGCCTTCCCTAAACTGTCAGAATAAACCCTTCCTTAAGTTACTTCTTTCAAGTTTTGTCTTCCCAAGAGGCAAGTACACTGAGATCCAATGTGTATCCAAGATGCAGCAGATACTGTGAGACTCATAAAGTATGTAAGATGATGCCAGGGCTGAAGTGTGCAGGTCCGTTGAGGGGAGGCATCCACGTCAGTAGTCACTAGTCAGTGTAAGTTTTATTTGACGGTTACATCTATGGAGATTGCTTTCCTTGAGCCCCAGAACTCACATATAAATACGAGGTGTGAAAAAATGCCAGGTGTGATGGCATGTATTTGGAGGCAGGGGGATCTCTGGGACTTGCTGACCAACCTAGCTAGTCTAACTAGGGAACTCCAAGCCATTGAGATATCTGTTCTCAAAGGAAGTATTCCTAAAGATGACATCCTCTGGCCTATACACACAAGTAAACACATGTGTGGAATGCATGTGTACACACATTAACATTGACATATATACATCTATATTTTAAATGCATGTGTATTAGTCCCATCTATCCAGCTAGGTAAAACTCCTCAGCATCAAGGTTCTTTTTATTATATTTTATATCTCCAGGAAGAGAAAAAGTAAAATGCACATCAAGTCCCATGTAAAGATTGCAGATTGGCACATCAGGTTTGAATAGGTTTGGCCCCACAGACTCATGAGTTTGAATGGTTGGCCCACAGGGAGTGGCACTATTAGGAGGTGTGGCCTTGTTGGAATAGGTGTGGCCTTGTTGGAGGAAGTGTGTCACTGTGGGGGTGAGCTTTGTCAGTCTTCTCCTGTTTACCTTCTGAACAAGAGGTGGAACTCTCAGCTCCTCCTGCACCATGCCTGCCTGGATGCCGCCATGCTTCCCGCCTTGATGATAATGGACTGAACCTCTGAACCAGTAAGCCAACCCAACTAAGTGTTGTCTGTTATAAGAGTTGCCTTGGTCATGGTGTCTCTTTACAGCAATGGAAACCCTAACTAATACAGCATGTATGTATATTAAAAAATTAAAATAAAAATAGATGCAGGGGCTGGAGAGATGGCTCAGCAGTTAGGAGCACTGGCTGCTTTCCTCATTCCTAGCACTCACACAGCAGCAGACAACCGTATGGACTCCAGCCTCGGGGGATTTGATTCACCCTCACAGGTCCATGAGTGTGTGTGCATGCCCCCCCCCCCGCCCCACAGAGCTTTTTCAAAACAGTGATGAAACTGTTTAGAGGTGAGAAAGGGAGGGGCAGAGGCAGGCCAGGGATACGTGTTCAACCCTCAGATTGTACATATATGAAAACTTTAAAGTGTATAATAAATCTAGTATTAAAAGGTTGCTTATCTTCTTCATGTGAAGAAATTATGAAATTAAAAAGCTTATAGCCAGAGATCATGAGTTGGGACCAGCCTGGGCTCGTAGTGAATTCCAGGCCAGCAGAGCTACAGAGCAAGACCATGTCTTTAAAGGAGCAGGCTATGGGAGAGGAGGAAACCGATGCAAGAGGCAAGCAGGAAGGTGGGGGCACAGAAAAAGGAGCAAGTTCTCCAGAGAGCAGTATGGATCGCTAGCATTTGACTGCCTCAGCCCCAGCAGCAGCAGGTCCATGTCAACAAGTCTGTCAGGAAACTACTTACAGCCTCTAATCCAACCATCAGATCAATAATGAGATAGAAATACAAATTTTGGACTCTGGAGTCTTGGCTCAGTGTCTTGAGAGCACTTGCTGCTCTTTCAGAGGACCCAGGTTCAGTTCCCAGCACCCACACAGCAAGCAGCTCGCAACCATCTGTAACTTCAGTCTCAGGGGATCCAGTGACCACTTCTGGCTTTTGCTGGAACCAGACATGTACATAGAACACTTACATATGTAGAAGCAAAACACCATACACATAAAATAACAAATTTTAAATGAAATGAAGAAGTACCTTTATGTATCTTTGACCATCATGGAAGTGTAAGTCAAATTACACTGTGGTTCAGGGGGGCACATTAGGATTTCATTTCACCTCAGAATGGCTACCACTGTGAAAACAGAAACTAGAAGTGGCATTCGCCACGCACTGCTAAACCACTCCTGGTATAAACCTGAAGGAGTCAAATTCAGCAACCCCGCGAGCCGTAACTGCAGTTCATCTCAGTCACTGCCCTTGAGGAGCTGTAGTTCAGTGGGCCCGTGGCCTGCCTCCCACCATCACCACGTGCTGAACTGCTCCACCACTGCCATCTTCCTTACCTCACTGTCCGTTTCCCCATGCATCCTCCCCGCCCCCAAGCCGCGCCAAGCCAAAGCCACACAACTCAGTGCCTCAACATGGCAGCCCCTCAAGCTCTATTTTGGAACCTGCAGCTCCTATTCAGTATCCAAGTGATTTGAGGTAGAACATTGTCTCACTCTGAATATCAAGATTTTCATCTGTCAGAAATGTTCGTCAGTATTCATCAACACGTAAAGAGCTTGGCAGAGTTCCCGTGAATTGGTACTGGGTGTGTTCTGCTTGTTGGTACCTCCCCTTGGATTGTCACAGAGGCTGACCTGTCTGCACCCTGTGTACTACTCTAGCGTCCCCACCCCGCCCCCCACCCCACCCCCCATCACTCCACTCTCCAAGGGGAAACACCTATGAGAGCTAAGGCTGCAGAGAACGGATGGAGAAGTATTCAGATTTGCTGTTCTGTTTTGTTTTCTGTACAGATTTTCATGCTTTTAGGTGGAATGTGTTTTCTGCTGTCGATTGGACATGGCATCTGGGAGAACAGCAGAGGCTACCATTTCCAGGCCTTTCTCCCATGGGAGCATTATATTACCTCATCGGCTATGAGTTCTGCCCTCATTTTCTGGTCCTACTTTATAGTGCTCAACACCATGGTACCAATTTCCCTCTATGTCAGGTGGGCATCTTTGACCATCTCTGTAAGGGGAGGGCATGACCTTCCTCTTCCTGCTTTAATAATCAACTAGAGTATGGTATTTTAGAAAGCATGTGCTAGGTGCTTTTTTTTTTTAAAAGACAAGAGCTTGCTTTGTAACTCAAGCTGACTTGAAACTTCAGATCCCCTGCCTCAGCATCAGCACTGGGATTACAGGCATGCTCCACCCTTCCACCAAAGCTCACTATGTATGCTTTAACTCTTCTTTTCACAGGCTTGGTGTGTGCAACACTCTGAGGAGTAAGTAGAACTTGCATAAATGTCTTTCACGTCTGGAACACTGTGTTAGATAGTATGTGATTAATATACAGGGGTAATGGCCCATCCCCTTAAGTAACCTGTAAGCGACTGTATAAGACACGCAACCACAGGAAACAATTAGTAAATGGCACACAAACTTGTTGTTGCTTAACGATGCCAGACAGCCTTTCCATACCAAGGAAACAGGCTCTCACTCACACACACAGGCTATGCACAACTCAGAAAAGAAGAATGGGGATGAGGTGTGGTAGCTCGGGTAAGAACGCTCCCTCAAGGATCGATATTTGAATGCTTAATAGGATGAGGAGATGTGGCCCTGTTGGAGGAGGTGTGGCCTTGTTGGAAGAAGTGTGTCACTCACTGGGGGTGGGCTTTGAGGTCTCAAACGCCCATGCCAGACCCAGTGTCTCTTTCCTCCCTGTTGCTTGTGGATCCGGATGTAAAACTCTCAGCTCCAGGGCCATGTCCGCCTGCCAGCCGCCATGCTCCCTGCAATGATGATAATGGACTGACCCTCTGGAACTGTAAGCAAGTCCCAATGAAATGTTTTCTTTTGCCTAGTCACGATACCACTTCATAAAAATAAAACAGAAGGTATATGCTTTATTATCTAAGTTAAGTTCCAAATAGGTGTTTATATATATTTTCTCTTTTTAAAACATTCATAACTTTATTTTATTTGTTATTGTGAATTTAAGTTTTCAATGTTTTTCTAAGTTTCATAATATTTTCTGGCTTTCATTGGAGTATGTTATAACAGTTTTTGTTTTGTCTCTAATTTTATTAATTTGAGTTTTTTCTCTTTCCTTTGATTAGTGTGGGTTTATAAACTTTTTTTAAAGATTTATTATTATTATTATTATTATTATATAAGTACACTGTAGCTAGCTGGCTTTAGACAGACCAGAAGAGGGAGTCAGATCTTATTACGGATGGTTGTGAGTCATCATGTGATTGCTAGGATTTGAACTCAGGACCTTTGGAAGAGCAGTCAGTGCTCTTAACCGCTGAGCCATCTTACCAGCCCTGTATACTTTTTCTGTCTTTTAAAGAAGCAGAGTGTGTGTGTGTGTGTGTGTGTGTGTGTGTGTGTGTCCCCATCCGTGTGTGTCCCTCCTTTCCAAGTCTCCTAAAGCCTGACATGTGATATTCCAACCCTGAAAGCATTCACCATAACAGAGTTACCTTATTTAATAAATGACAACCTAGTATGTGCCACATCCTTTACTAAGTGCTAGGAATAGAAAAACTGAATGATAAAGCATTGCTTTCTCTAGAGATATTTGTATGTAGCTGTAGAAACCAGTAAAGAATTATGGTACAATGCAAACATCCTGTGATCAAAGTGTACATGCATATTATAAACGCTTTGAGCAGACATAGATGAGCTCTGCCCAGGGAGGCTTAAGACAGTTTGCAGGAAAGGTAATCCTTATACTGTGTTTGAAAAGCAAGTGAATAAGGAATATTGAGGTGCGCAGTTTTTCAGATATAAGGTATAGAAATTTTCACAAATTAGACCAAAGTATCAGATCCAAAAGGACATAAATTACAAGCCAACGAGTTTGGTTTTTATCTTATAAGCAGTAATGAACCAACCAATATCTAAGAAATAATGTGAATTATTAATATAATTATACACAACTATATAATATTAATCATGTGCTATAGATATAAGTAGCATATTAATTACATATGTTGCTTATGTATTAAACAATAATAGATTATATTCAGCCCATATTGTACATGACATGATGTCTCTAGCTCTAAGTATTTTTTAAAAGACCTGAAAATGGGAGCTGAAGAGCTAGCTCAGTGGTTAAGCACTTGTACCTTCATGGTAGCGCTCAAAGATTGGTATTTCCAGTTTCAGAGGATATGGTGCCCTCTTCTGGCCTCTAAGGACACCAGATACACATATGGTGCACATAAATACATGCAGGCAAAACACTAATATACTATAAAAATTTGAAAAGCCACACAACTTTTTAAAAGAATTATCTAAAGATAAACTACAACAAAAAGCAAAGAAGTGGAAAAGAGGAGAATGAGACATCATGACCAAGTTGAGATGCAAGCAAAGATCGATAAATGTAACACAGCATAGACAGACTTGACAGAAATCACACGATCATCTCAGTAGATGCAGAGAAGACTAGAGTACAGTTTATATCCAGGACCAGGATCCTGCTTCCCAAATAGAAGCCTGTGACCCTAGCCACCTTTCAGTCCAGCCAAGTGTGACTTAAGTGGGAGTGTCCCCTTTAGTACAGTGACCCCACACACTGAGAGCACACCGAAGATCATGCTCTGATTCACTAGCCCGAAGCAAGATCTGCAAATAGCTCGCCTGATGTCAGACCTACTCCCAAGAACTTGCCATTAGGAGTTGTGTTGGAAAGGGCCTCACCATCTGGTGTTACATTTTCAAAGCGGACAGGGAGAGAAAGGAAGGACTTATTCAGGAAGAAAATTTGGCCTGAACATTTAACCTTTCCTATTAAGTCTGCTGTATTCTTACATGAATACATTTTTTATTAATCACTGACAAAAGAGGGGGAAATTGGGACTATTTAGCATGCTTTCATGAGACAAAACCTGAAGAAAATGGGAAAGAAGGAAAATATCTCAACATGATAAAAAGTGTATCTGACAAATCTATAGCCTTTTAGAATGATAGTAAATTTTATACCGGCAGCATTTCCTCTGCAATCCAGACTGAAACAGAAATGTCTGATCTCTCCACTGTTTTTTTGCTTTTTGTGGATATTTTTTTTTGTTGACATGTGCATGTGTATACGGTGTGCATGCATGTGTATATATGTCTTATATGTCTCCACATGTATGTGGTGGGGTACTTTAGCACATGTGTGTGGAAACCAAAATGTAAGTGCTAGGAGTCTACTTCAGTTACTCACTAGCTTATTCATTGAAATGGGTCTCTTGTTGAACCTCGTCAGTGGAACCCAGAAATCACTGACACAGGCTAGTACAGCTAGCCGGCTTGCTCTGCAGATCCCCTGTCTTCACCATTCAATACTGGAAGTGCAGGCAGGTCCCCAAAGCCCTCAGCTCCAGTTCTTCCGATTGCAGAGCAAATGCCTTATCATTAAACTGTTGCCCTGGTCCTTTACTATCAAGCAATATAGTGTTTGATGTCTAAGCTAGAGCAATGAGACAGGAAAGAGATGTAAAAGGAATACAAGTAGGAAAAGAAGTTTTGATCTTTCTTTGCAGATGACATGATCATGCATTTAAATGACACTAAAGACTACATCAGAGAAGTCTTACATCTAATTAAAAAAAAAACACTAATTAAAATACCAGGTCACACAACACACAGAACAATTGGTAACATTTCTCTATACTGATAATGATGTTTTCAAGTAAGGAATTGGAGGGAGGAGTTCTCACTCACAGGAACTACAAAAACAAAGTGTCTATAAGAAGGAAAGACTTTTACAATGAAATCATTTAAACACTGAATAAATGAAACAGACGAAGACACTAGAAGACTGTAGCCATCCAGTGGCTAAGGATAAACTGGGTTGCCTGAAATGGGGACTGGAAAAGAAAAGAGACAGTTGTAGAGAAGGAAGAAGCCAAGACAAAGGTTCTGATCAAGGCTCAAAATTTAATATTCAGCACTGTGTTTATATAGGGAGATCCCACAGACCCATCTTTTGTTTCCGCTGGATTATGTTGAAACAGGCTCAGCAGGTGGTCTATTCTTCAAAGCTTCTGTAAGGAAATTGCAAAATCACAAGGCCTGACACTCCACCTAGGTCATAAAACGGTTGTGGCAAGCACTTAAGGTCTGTTTAGCCTGCTCAAGGCTGGGGGAAGCACACAATCCCCCCCCCTTTTTTTTAAAGATGAGCAGTTATCAGTAGCTGGACAGGGGGCACAAGATTTACTTGTTTTCCATAATCGCGTCTAGGGTATAGAGCTGCAAGGCAACTGTGCCTGTCTTAGGTCAGTGTCTATATTGCTCCTTTTACCCATCATGGAGAAAAAACATAGCATTGATGTATGTCTCTGTCTTAGGTCGATAGGAGCTCAAGAACACTCTTACCCATCTCTGACTACTGGCCTTCTATAGCACACTCTTTCCCATTCAGACCAAAGCCACCAAAGACATATGAATATGCACTCAATGCATTTCTTTATAGCAATGGATAACTGTCATGGTGAATAGCTAAGCTTGCAGAAAGTGATCCTGTGCGAAGGCAACTAATCTGTTTAAGATACATGGTCCAAAAGTTAAAAACAACAAAATTATAATTAATAGTCCAAGCAGTATAGAAATTAAAGTTTTAGGCCATGGGGAAGTGGAGAATCAGGGTTCAAACCATCCCTGATTCTGTCCTTTGTCTCTTCCTTTTGACTAGTTCTTCTCTAACTTTAGCCATAGAATCCTTTACTATTCCTGAATGATTGAAGTGAAGATAACATTTTTCATGTAGGGTTGTACATAGTCCTCCCTGTTGAAGAAATAAAAGATTAGGAGCTTAAACACATGCACTAACACTTGTTTGAAATCCAGATCCTGTCCAATTTTTATATGCTGCAAATGTAACTTCATAAAGAACTGCAACTAACTTCCCAATATGTCTCTGAAAATATCCAGAACCAGCCTTCCAAATGAAGACTGTCATTTCCTTTTTTCCAATATTGGATTGATTTTTAGACTAGTCCATGATTGAGTCAGGATAACTGGTCACATTAAAGGAAAGAGAAGAGTCATTATAACTTCTCCTTTGGATTAATTTTTCTAAGTCAGTTTCCACAGTCTCCATGTTCTCTGTCCCACAAGGTCTAAAAGCTTGAAGCAAGGCAGCTTGTCCAATCTGGGATATAGGCAAGCAAAGGTGGGTCAAGAACATATATCCAAAACAGCTATCCTGTAACCATTGTCAGGGCACTCAGCAAACTCACAGGTCAGCATCATTCTTTGTCTCAGCATCAGCATGTCACACCAATCACTCTGGCAGCTAGCACACTCCTGCAGCATCCTGTGGAAAAAACACAAATGTGCCCTCTTCCCCATATTAAATACCTGGTTGGGATCATGGCATATGCCAGTAAGTGGATCCTTCCATTTCACCATTTCATAATGGTGAGGATTAACACCATTATGTGGTACAGGTAGAAATTGAGGTCATTGAGGACAAGTCTTTACAATTTGATGTGCATATTTTCTAGAAATACCAAATTGTCTCAAGCTTTTACTATTTTGATGGTGTAAAGAATGAGATTGTGATGGCTCAGTGGGTAAGAGCACCCGACTGCTCTTCCGAAGGTCCAGAGTTCAAATCCCAGCAACCACATGGTGGCTCATAACCATCCTTAACAAGATCTAACTCCCTCTTCTGGAGTTTCTGAAGACAGGCACAGTGTACTTACATACAATAAATAAATTTAAAAAAAAAAAAAAAAAAAAAAGAATGAGATTGTATGACCAGTTGTTCCTGTGTAAGGCCTATAATTTGCCTGGTATACAAATCTGCTGTGACATTGCTCTAAAGGGTCTGTCCAGGCAATCCAGTCTGAGCTCTTAAATGTCCTATAAAGTTAAGGAACAATACATGTTTCTTAAATTAAGCTGTATTTGTATAAGTAAGTGTAAATTTTGAGAATTAGCAGTATCTATAAAAGGAACAATTTCAAACAATTGTAAACCATGAGCCTTAAGTCCTCCTGTGGTGAACTTAAGGTGAGGCCTTAGCCAATTAATATCTCCTAACAACCTTTTAAAATAATTTGAAGTAAGTAAATTATCTTTTCTTTCTTGAATTCTCTGTGCCACAATTTGTTTAGGATATAACTGAGGCCCCAAATATTGAAAATTATATTGCCTTTGAATCTTTTCTGGGGCAACAGCTACTCCAGAATTTTAAAACTTATTGTATTAGAGCAAAGCCTTATAGTAAAACTTCTTCAGAAGGATCAGCTAAAAAAATATCCATATAATGAATAATATTCACTGAAGGATTCAAAGTCCTAACCTCTTGTATTGAATCAGAGACAATTTTTTTTAATGTAATATAAGGCTATTAGCCATTCCTTGAGGCAAAACTTTCCAATGATATCACTTCATGGGCTCTTTAAAATTACAAGCTCTCTAAAAGCAAACCCTTTATAATCATCAGGATGCAAAGGAATGGTATAAAAACAATCCTCCAAATCCATAATAATTCTATATGCATTTCTTGGAATGGCAGCTGGAGTAGGCAAGCCAGACTGCAATGCCTTCACAAGTCCCTAGTTTCATTAACCTTTCATACATCTTAAGTTTGAACTTTGCTTTGGATTAATGGAATAACCAATCCCTTGGAGGTGAGTGAGCACATCAGCTCCAGTGTCTATTAATCCTTCAAAGCTTTGCTCTTCAATTAGTAATTTAATGTTAAATCTCTTATTAGTAATAGATTGGACCTGGTACACATCAGAGGAACCAAGGCCACTGTGTCCTCGCCAACTCTTAACACATTTGGAGGGTAGCAGATCCAAGGGAGCTAGAGTAAGTTGAGCAATTCTTTTGTTAGCAGGTACAGTTACAGTGCCCTGGGTGGAAAGCGGCCATAATTTTTGTTCTTCCTGTATAATCATTATCTATAACACCTGCGTAGACCTGTAATCCTTTTATAATAATGCTGCTTCAGTCTAAAAGTAACACCCAGGTCCCTGGAGGCAAGGGCCCAAAAACTCCTGTATGCAGGGTTGTAACTCCCATTTCTGGGGTCAGTACTGTGTGGATGGTAGAACTGAGGTCCAATCCTGTGCTTCCTGGGATTTCTCTGATAAGTTCAAAAATGGATTTCCCTGGCTTGGCAACAGCTTCATGGCTCCAAGAAGCTGCCTGTTGTGAGTGCCTTGGGGTCTGAGTCTGACTCCTCCTCACCAAGGAACAAGCCAGGCAATCAGCACATTTCTAGGGACTAGTCAGGATTACCAAGACAAAAGGAATGTCACACAAGCCTCTGCTAAGGCTGCTCTGAACTTTGCATCAACTCAACTGTAAATGTTTCTTAAATCTCCACTTGCTTGATTTTTTTCTCTTTTTTTTTGTTTTTTTTTT
>NC_034611.1:48152491-48153545 GCF_900095145.1 Mus pahari
TTTAGAATGACTCCAACCCTGAGTTACCAGCTAACTTTCTGTTACCAATGTTACAAATTTCTAATCATACCCAATAACTTATACGCCAGTACTCTACTACCAAGACATGCAGAACATATTTATACCTTTAAAACCAGTCAGAAACAAAAATAAGTGGCTATACACATCTTATATATTTAGACCAAACCAAATTTTTACTTTTTTCTAGCTATAATTTCAAGAGAAAAAGCACCTTGTCACTTGCTGAGCCCAGTAAACACAATCAGAGGTTTCCCTAGTAGAAACAAGCATCAGCTTACTTGCCATAGAACTTGAGACGCTGCTGGCCCCTTTAAGAGCAGCTTTGGTAGACAATCAACTCCTGGCAGGGCTTCTCCAGCTATGGTAGACTCCTAACTACAGGTGCAGGGCTCCAAAGGCCAATTGAGACTGCCTTTCAAACAAGTTAAACTAGATCCAGGGGTGGACAGCCAGCAGATAAAGTTTTAATCATTTTTCCTTTTCAACATGAAACACAGAAAAACAATCATTCAAACAACGAAACAACAAAAAAAAAAAGACATAAATTGACACACATGGACAGATTGGTGTACCAAGGACAGACAATGAACAGAGAGGGGAGAGAACTAGATCTCCCAAAGGACCAGAACTGAGGATATCTCCAGTAGGAGACAGGGAAGAAGCTGGGCGTTTCCCAATTCCCTCCTGTCCCTAGGAGAGATTTGAAATACCTTATATCCAGTTTCCTTCTCTTTTGCTAACATGTCCTGAACAGGGGACAACTGCTTTCCCGAAAACTTATTTTTTCTCTCTCTCTCTCATTCTCATGTCATGTATATATTTATCATTCCTGCTTCTGGGAACCATGCACAGATTTACTACTTGAGCTAAGAATTTTTCTAAAATCTGTTTTTTAAACCCTGCTCCTCTCACCTGATGCAGCTCTTGACTGCAGACAAATGCCTGTATAGAAGTTCCCTGTCCCTCTTTAGGATATAAAGAGAGCCCTAGGGTGTATGAGTCTCTACATGTAATTGTCATAAATGCATTCTGT
>NC_034611.1:48154120-48159337 GCF_900095145.1 Mus pahari
ACAGTATCTATGACTTTTTTAAACTACAACCTGTTAAAATGAATCTGTTTGCACAGATGCCCGTGTACAATGCCATGTGCTGAGAATGGTTTCAGGCTTATTAAATGAGAGCTTGTTAAAAAAAAAAAAAAGTCCCCTGTCCGAATTGCGCTGTCACCCCTAGGTGAATTTGGCATCCGGTCAACACCGCTTCAGCCTAGCTGTATCCCCTTAATGTGCCTCCTGCAACAACCTCCAAAAAATAGACTTTATAACTAGCACTGGCATTAATGCTGTTTGTTGCTTACGCTGCAGGATATTGTTACTTTTCTTCTGTTTTCTGTGGAGCTCCACCCAAGACAGCATTTCTCAGTGGGTCCCCACCCCTCCCCTGTTTTCAGTCCCCTTGTTCAGCACCACCTATAGCAGTTCAGTGGTCATGGATGAACTGGGTTACTTGAAAGGGGGTCTGGAAAAGAGAAGGGACGGATGTAGAGAAGCATGAAGCTAAGACAAAGGTTCTGATCAAGGCTCAAAGTTTAATATTCAGCACTGTGTTTATATAGGGAGATCCCACAGACCCATCCTTTGTTTCAACTGGATTATGTTGCAAAGCTCAATGCTCCTATAGGAAATTGCAAACGCAGAGAGGCCACTCCACCTAGGTCATAAAACAATTGTGGCAAACACTCAAGGTCTGTTTAGCCTGCTCAAGACTGGGGGAAGGGCACAGAAGAGGGAAAGTTCTCCCACGTCCCTGGGTCAGCAGAATTAATATGAAATTGCCGATGACACCAAACACAGTTTTACAGATTCAACACAATCTCCATCAAAATCCCAATGACAATCTTTATGACACTAGGAGAAAAAAATGCCAGAGATACCCCGGTATCAGATCCCACACTAGAGAGCTGCAGTAACAAAAATGTCTTGGCACTGGCACAAAGATAGATATGGTGACTATGCAATAAGGCAGAATACCTATTCACTCAACTACAGCCAACTAGTCTTTAATAAACATGTCAAAAACATACACTGGAGAAATGACAGCCTCTTCAAAATTAGGGAAGCCACTGAGGTAAACAAAAACAATTAACTGCGTGTTTTCTCTCCTGTGTGGAACCTAGATTGAAGTGTTTGTGTGTGTGTGTGTGTGTGTGTGTGTGTGTGTGTGTGTGTGTGTAAAGAGTTTTTTTTAAAGCTTTCCACATTTTTTTAAAGATTTTATTTATTTATTTATTTTATATATATGGGCTGTACACTGTAGCTGTCTTCAGACACACCAGAAGAGGGCATCAGATCCCATTACAGATGGTCGTGAGTCACCATGTGGTTGCTTAGAAAGAACTCAGGACCTCTGGAAGAGCAGTCAGTGCTCTTAACTGCTGAGCCATATCTCCAAACCCCGCCCCCTTTTTTAAAAGTAGTACTAATAACCTTTTACTTTTTTAAAGATTTATTTATTTTATATATATAGCATCCTGCCTGCATGTATGCCTACAGGAGAGGGAACCAGATCTCATTATAGATGGTTAAGAGGCATCTAGTGGTCACTGGGGGAAAGAGATTTTAAGGGAGGAGGCAACAAAGAGGGTAATGAAATACATTTGATGTGAATGCAAATGGACATGTAGGGGAAGCATGGAGGCTATCAAGACAGAAGGGTGAGAGGGAGGCTTGTGGGGCAGGTGCACAAGAACAAAACCTCATGAAAACGCCATGTGGGTGCCATCATTTGTGTGCTTACTCAAAAGTTTTGACTCGGGCTCTCACTGTGTAGCCCTGGCTGGCCTGGAACTCACTCTGTAGACCAGGCTGACCTCAGACTCACAGAGATCCACCTGCCTCTGCCTCCTGAGTGCTGGGATTAAAAGATCATGCCACCACACCTGGATGCATGCTCACTGAAAATTGACCTGATGATACCTGTGAGACTCGCTGCTGTAGAGAGGTCAGAGTGCGCCAGGCCAGCACTGGCTGGGATTGACCCAGGATGAACCCCTAAAACAGCCTCTGGTCTTCACAGCTTTTTCCTTTTTCCTGAAGCAAAGAATATCTTAGTGTTGCAAGTGTCTCTTTTTCCAACATGGCCATAGCAATAGTCTTTTTAGATACACCAACAACCTTACTTTTTATAAGTTAACTGTTCCTCCAAAGGTACTTTTTTAATTGACTCTTTCTGGACACATTGCAGAAGACGAGTGGAAGCAGTCTATCCCAGACAAATTAATCCGTTCTATTGTGGTCCGGGTGGGGACACCTTGCATAATAGTAGCCAGGGTCAGATGCACTGGCTGGCGTGGGAAAGCCCCGTAGAAGGTAGATTCACATCTACCATGGACTTAGAAGACCCAAACCAAAATAATATATTTGCTTGTCCTGCTCTAATCAGCATCCTCTTTTCTTGCTTTCTCCTTAGTGTGGAAATAATAAGACTGGGCAACAGTTACTACATCAACTGGGATCGAAAGATGTTTTACCCCCCAAAGAACATGCCAGCGCAGGCTCGGACCACTACTCTTAATGAGGAGCTGGGCCAAGTCCAATACGTGTTTTCTGACAAAACAGGAACCCTGACTGAGAATGTGATGATCTTCAACAAATGTTCTATCAATGGGAAGACCTATGGTACGTGCACATCCCCGCCCGCCGAGTCTGGGAGAGTCTGCTTGGCGGGCTGCTTTCAAGTATGCAGTCTACAGAGCCTCTGAAATGCTATTCACCTTCTCTTCCCACAGCCTTTTATGAACTAAGCTGGGAATGGGAGAGACAGCCCTCTCCAGGGAAGGGCACACCAACTGCTTGTCCAGTGTCAATTAGGCCTGAAAATATACATACTTACATATAATATTACATGAGCTCAGTAGGCTGTGTGTGTGTGTGTGTGTGTGTGTGTTTAGACATAAATACTCATATGTTCATATATATATATACAAAGTATACCTACATATATTTATGTGTATATATCAAAATACATATGCATGAAATAGCAATTAGTGAAAAAAGGGGGCCATAAATTTGAGAGAAATTGGGAGGTTATAGGGAAATGTCTGGAGGGAAGAAAGAGAAGGGAGAAATGATGTCATTGTATAAAAATCTCAAAAAACAGTTCTAACCAGAAACACATTTATTTAGCACTTAGTAGATGTTTTGTATTTTAAGAAGACCAATATTTCCAAGATTTAGTCATTAGTCTCAAGGGATTCCCAGTATCTTGGAGAAAAATAATATGTTCAATTATTTATAAAATAAAGTCAAATGGATATTGATAAAGGGGTAGAAATTTTTCATTGAGAGTTAGTTTTTGAGTCCATATAGAGTATAGCAGCTGACCGAAGTTCACTGTCTTGTATGCTTCCAGCTCCAAGCTGATAAGAGGCCTTGTTTAGAAAAACAAACACACACACACTAAGGAAGAAAGGAAGGAAAGAAAAGGAAATTGTGAATGGTGTGTTCTAAGAAATGACATTAAGGCAGGCCCCTGGCCTCCACACACACACGTGTACATTTGCATTCATATATAAAAAAATAATAAAAGAAAGCCTTCTTATAAATTACCCAGAAATCCCCTTCCTGGATAGCCTCCTACAGCGGAAAAAGAAAGTAAAACAGGTGTTTGCAAATACTCGCTGCAGCATTATTGCTCAAAAGTAGAAATATCCCATATGTTCATCAAAAGACATTTTAAAGTAGGCCATAAGTATATGGAATATGATTTGCTCAACAATAGTCATGAAATTTGGTACCTGGGCCAACATGGATAAGTCTTAAGCACAGTGTCCTTAGTAAATGGCCTGACACAAAAGGACAAATCTTACATGGTTCTCCTTGAGTGAAGAATCTAGAATAGGAACAATCCACAGAAATAAAAGCAGAAAGGGGTGGCGGGCGAGGGGCTAGAAATGAGGAAAGTAGGGAGTTTCTCTTTGAAGTGCTTACAGAGCATTGAGTGCTGAGAATGTGGTGGTCAGTGGTTCCTTAGCTTGCAGGAGGCTAAGGTGTGAGCCCAGCACTGCCAAGGCAATGCACTGCAAGTATATGGTACTGATAACTGCACAGCACTGTGGATACACTGCAAACATATGGTACTGATAACTGCACAGCACTGTGGATACACTGCAAACATATGGTACTGATAACTGCACAGCACTGTGGATGCACTGCAAGTATATGGTACTGATAACTGCACAGCACTGTGGATGCACTGCAAGTATATGGCACTGATAACTGCACACAATAAGATAAAAACTTCCCTTAACCCTTTACTAAGCCTCTGCTCCATTTACTTGCCAATAGGTTATTCCTACGACGACCATGGACACTGTGTGCCAAACTCTCCAGTGAGTAATTACAGCTTCTTGTGATTTACATGTGGGAAGTCAGGTCAGAAGTATCTTTTACACAATTCAGTCTGTACTCCTGAAATAATAAGATTTTAGTGGCATAATTTTTTTAATTATATACATAGCCTGTCTTTATTTGAGAAATTTTTATGAACGTAGTCTTGTCAGTGTGGTCTGTGTCTACCCTCCTTTCCTCTCTCCCTCAATCTCTCTCAAAGCAATTCATCATCAGTCTTAGTCACTTTCTATTGCTGGGAAGACACCATGTCCAAGGTGGCACTCATAAAGAAAGCGTTTGACTAGGGGCTGGCTTAGTTTCCAAGGGTTAGTCTGTCTGTCATTAAGGTAAGCAGCAGATAGGCGTGGCACAGGAACAGCAGCTGAGAGCTTTACTTCCTGACCCGCAAGCAGCGGGCAGAAGGAAAAACACCGGGATAGGCATGGGCTTTGACGCCTCTGAGCCCACTCCAGCAACGCACCTACTCCAGTAGGGCACACCACACCTTCTAATCCTTCCAAACAGTTGATCGGCTGGGGACCAACCATGCAAGTAAATGAGCCTGTGCGGGCATTCTCATTCAAACCCCTGTATTTCACTCCCTGGCTCCCAGAATTGTAGCCATATGATAATGCAAAATGCATTTGGTCTAGTTTCAAAGGCCCCCATAGTCTTTCAGTCTCACAACACTTTCAAAGTCTCTTCTGAGACGCAAGGCAGACTCTTAACTGTAACTCCCTGTAAAAGCAAAAAGACCACATGCTTCCAACATACACTGGCCCAGAATATACATCACCATCCCAAAGGTGAGGAAAGGAAGCATAGTGAGGACATACTGGACCCAGGTGTGGTGGCTGTAATCACTTGTCAGCTTGACCACATCTGGACCCAGGTGTG
>NC_034611.1:48160077-48176562 GCF_900095145.1 Mus pahari
TGTGGTTGCTGGGATTTGAACTCTGGACCTTTGGAAGAGCAGTTGGGTGTTCTTACCCGCTGAGCCATCTCACCAGCCCGAGAAGACTCACTTTTAATCGAAACCTTTTGAGGTGAGAAGATGTACCTTTAATCCTGTCTGTATCTTCTGCTGGCAGCCTAGGTAAAGACATAGAAGGAGGGAACTTGCTCACTCTCCTTGCCTGCTTGCCCTCACTCACTCTGGTAATTGCATCCCTTTGCTTATATTAGAGCCTGCTTTTTGCGGATTCTGATGTACACTGAAGAGCAACTGAGACATCCAGCCTTGTGGGACTGATTCTTGGACTTTCTGTTGGTAGACAGTTGTCATTGGACTAGCCAGACCACAGCCTGTGAGCCATTCTATAAATGGCTTCTCTCTCTCTCTCTCTCTCTCTCTCTCTCTCTCTCTCTCTCGCTCGCTCGCTCGCTTGCTCGCTCGCTTGCTCTTTTGCTCTCGCTCTCTCGCTCTCGCTCTCTCCCTCCCTCTCCATTCTTTCTTCCCTCCCCCTCTTTCTCTGTCTCTCTATCTCTCTCTAATATATATATTTATATATACTAATCAGCCTAAACCTGTTGAAGATCCTTCTCCTGTCCCAGGCCCCACACAAAGCTAGCAGCTTTGTGAAACACACCCGAGTGAGGAATGTCCTATCTCTAGAACCCAAACAGACCCTCTATACATTGTGATTGTTTCTTGGTGATGGAAGGGGCCAGGTGCAATAATTTATCTTTCACTTTAAAAGGTGCTTTTCTAGTTCAGGGTCCAAAAGTCTTCCATACTCCTCCAAACAATAGCATGGTCAGGCCGATGGCAGTAATACCCTATGTCTGATACTAACTTCTCTCTCAGCCGGCGTTCTATTGAGACACCATGATCGTGGCAACACTTAAAAAAGAAAACATTTAATTGGCGGCTTGCTTGCAGTTTCAAAGGGCTAGTGCATTATCATCAAGGCAGGGAGCAGACGCATGGTGCATTATCATCAAGGCGGGAAGCAGACACATGGTGCTGAAGCAGTGACAAAGAGCTTGACATCCCGATCCACAGGCATCAGGTAGAGGGGAGGACACTGGGCCTGGCATGGGCTTTGAGACCTCAGAGCCCACCCCCCAGCAACACGCCTCCTAATCTCTCCAAACAGTTCGTCAACTGGGGACCAAGCATTCAAACATATGAGCCTATGGGACCATTCTCATCCAAACCACCACAATATATATATATAAACAAACAAACAAACAAATATATATATGTTTGTTTTTTCGACACAGGGTTTCTCTGTGTAGCCCTGGCTGTCCTGGAACTCACTCTGTAGACCAGGCTGGCTTCCAACTCAGAAATCTGCCTGCCTCTGCCTGGGATTAAAGGCATGTGCCACCAACGCCCGGTCATTTTTAAATGGGGACTGGGATATAGCTCCTTTGGTAAAGGGCTTGCCTTATAAGTATGAGGATGTGAATTTGGACTACCCAGATAAGACGCTGATGCAGCAGCTCTCTTTTATAGCCTCGGTGGGAGACAGTCACTGGAGGTCGCAGGCCAACAATCTAGATAAAAAAGCAAGCCCCTCAATGGCAGATGCTATCTAAAAAAGATAATGTGGAAAAAGAAATTTCCTTGGTGAGGGTGAGGACTACATTTTTGTGGGCACAAAGACAAATACTTAGATTGTAGTTAGGGATTTTACTGGTTTAATAAACCAATAGTTGTAGATTCTTATTAAAAACCCATGGCTTCACACGCCCTGTGTAGTTGGCTAGGTCTCCAGTTCCAAGAATGGTGCTTTTTGTTGGGTGGGTCTCAAGTCCAATTAGAAAGCTGTTGGTTACTGCCAAAGAATGTGTGCCCCTCCTACACCCATGGGGTTACTGTGCTGTGTAGGCCTTTGTTACGGTTCACAGGCATCAAGTGCTGGTTACTGTCCTCCTTTAGACACTTGCAAGGGATGTTCTGGAGCCTACAGAGTTGCTCCTCGGGAGGGTGCTTTCAGATCAGTTCCAGTTCAGAGGTCTCTGGACCCAGACTGAAATAAAGGTGTCTTCAGTAATAGGAACTTGCAGAAAACCACAACCAATCAAATGCAGAGTTGTGGAGCCCAGTTCCAACTAATGCATCTACTGTACAACTCAGTACAACTCTCCACACCTAAAGATAAGGGATCGCAGCAAAAGGGTCAGAAAGATGGAAAGAGCCAGAGGAGAAGGAAGTTTGCTGTGAGATGGTCTCCTACAGTCTTACCAACATGATTGCCAGAGCGTGAGCTGAATAAGAACAACAGACAAGCTAAGATGGATGGGCGGGGCTGGGGGAGGTGGTGGCCAGGAGGAAACTTAGGAATTTGGAGAACAGGAGAAGTAGTCTTGTCCAGAGAAGAACACACCAGCTGGTTATCCAACACCAATGCTCATCCCTGAATATACGTGGAAGGAGCATGATCTATACAGACTCTGCAGGTTGTACTTATGTATTTAAGAATACACACACATGCACGCACGCACACACACACTTGTATGTAACACGGTTAATGAAAAAGAGCCATGAGTTTGAAAGAGCAAGGAGAGGTATGTGGGAGAGTTTTTGAGGGAGTATTGAAATGGGGGGAAGAATATTTTAAAAGCTAATTTTAAACATTTTTACGTATTTGTATGTATGTGCCTACATGTCTACCTGTGCACAACATACATGCAATACCATGAAGGACATTGGATCCTCTGGAACTGGACTTAGAGGTGATTGTAAGCTGCCTGGTGCAAATACTGGGAGCCAAACCCAGGCCCCCTTCAAGAGCAGCAACTGCTCAAAATTGCTGCGCCAGCTCTCCAGCATACACACACACACACACACACACACACACACACACGCGCGCGCGCGCGCGCACACACATACACATATGGAGGGGGTGACAGACAGAAATCAGAGTATGTGTGCTCTCTCCAGGATCCATTTCTATATATTACATCCTGGACCTCTCAGCAGAGTGTACAGCATCACTGTCCTGTTGTGTGTAGTGTCTGAGTGAACCGGAGTACCTCAGTTAACTATCCAACTCCCTGTTCTTTCTCTTGTTCTTTTACCAGTACAGTAACGTTCGGCAAGCTTCTTGATGATCTAGTTCTTTATTTCCATAGAATAAAGTCCTGGCATCAAAATTAGCTAGACAAACTAGATAGGTTTACTCCCCACAATAAATATATGAAAATTACTTTTTCCCTATATCCTTGTTGATACTAGGTTTTAACAATTGTTTAATCTGTGGATATCAAACTGATAGAAATCCAAGTGGCTCACTGTGTCTCTACCCTTTTTTTTTTGGGGGGGGGGGTTCGAGACAGGGTTTCTGTGTAGCCCTGGCTGTCCTGGAACTCACTTTGTAGACCAGGCTGGCCTCGAACTCAGAAATCCGCCTGCCTCTGCCTCCCAAGTGCTGGGATCAAAGGTGTGCACCACCACACCCAGCTGTCCCTACCCTTTTCTGACTCAAGGTTTCCCTACATAGCTCAGGCTAACCTGAAACTTGTGATTCTCCTGCCTTAGGCTCCTGTTACTGGTATTTGGGATTGTACCACCACACCTGGCATATTACTTTGAATCAATGTATTTTAACTAGTATGTAAAAACAAAATTAGACATTTGTGGGATACAGTATAATGTTCTGGTTTTGTTTGGTTGGGTTTTATTTGTCTTTGCTATCCTTTTGACACAGGGATTCTCTGTGTAACAACCCTGGCTGTCCTGGAACTCATTTCGTAGACCAGGCTGGCCTCAAACTCACTGAGATCCACCTGTCTTTGCTTCCTGAGTGTGGGATTAAAGGTGTGCACCACCATGCCTTGCATAATGTCTTCACAATGTAGACATTGTGTAAGGTTCATGTCAGGGTAAATATAGCTCCTCAAGCAGTTATCCTTTCTATATGTTAAAAATATTCAGAATACTCACAGGGTGGTTGGGGAGAGCTAGCCCCACCCCTCACTTGCTTCAACACTTGGGAGTGGGGTGGGAGAGTGAGGGAGGGAACACCCATACCTCACCTGGGCAGCAGAGTAGAACTGGCTATGGTGGTGTGGGAGAGCGACCTCCGGGATGAGAGCTGGAAAGCTGGCCCCAGTACTGGAGAGCTGGCTTCACCCCTCACTGGGGCAAAGCACAAGAGTTGGCCCTAGTGATATGGGTGTAGGTAAGCTGGCAGGCTGACCAACTCAGCTACCACCTAGGCCCAGGGCTTTGAGTTGGCCCACCAGCAGTTTATAGATCTACCCCATCTATAAACTGCTGGACCGTGAAGGAACTGGTCCTGCAGATCCAAAGCTGCAGGATCTCCATGACACAGGGCAACAACAGGATAGCCAAAAGGAGTCCTGGTGAGAATCCAGCTTTGATAGTGTAGCAGAAGCCAGAGACGTTGAATAGTTCAATGACTCACTGTAGTGAACATTCGTAAGTAAAGATGTGTGGGACACACTGTGACACAGCGGAGCTTCTGTGGTAAGATGGTTTTTGTTTGGTTGGGTTTTTGCTTTGTTTTTTTTTTTTTTGTTTGGTTAGTTGGGTTTTTTTTGGGGGGTGGGTAAAGAGGGGTGGGTGATGCAAGGGCAGAGGGTGGATATGAAGACATGGGAAGATGAATGGGATTGGGATAGATAATATGAAATTTGTTGGGTTTGGGAGTCACCACACAAACCATACAAACACCAATCTAAGTTAAGCAAGAATAGTTTATTGAATACACACCTTAATACTGAATGTTCAGGACTGAAAAAAAAAAAAAAGACTCAGAAGCCGAATTGCAGTAACTAGACTGATCTCAGGGTAGGCTTTTTATAGGATAAACCAGGTTCAAAGGTTAAAGGGCAAGGAGGGGAGCAGATGGCTTACTAGGTAAGTATTATCAACTAACCTTTGAGCCAAGTGGTCCTGAGTAAGGTGGGGGGGAGTGGTGGACAGGGGACTTTCAGAACATAATCATAAGTTTTCTGGTTCTTCAGTGTCAGCCACAAAATCCACAGTGAGCTCATTCATACATAGGTACAGGAAGGGCTGCTAGTGGTCAGCTCTGACTCAAGATATTTTAGACTTAACAATTCATATTGACCTTTGACTTGATGGGGTCTTACATAAAGCTTTGTGAAATGTCTTAAGATTAGCAAATCTCATACAGAACACACAGAACAAAACAGAGTTATGTGGTCGGCATGCCCTTGAGCCAAGTCACTTCTCTGTGTCAGTGACTGGCAGGCACGGTTTAGCAGTAATATGTGTAATATAAGCTGGCAGGCATGGAACAAAATGGTTACAGCTATTTTGGGGAGGGGAGGGTTTAGACCATAACAAAATTCACAAAGAATCAATAAAAATCTTTTGAAAATATTGAGAATGCCTTTTTCCGGCTTTTTGAGCTGTGTAGCACAAACTGTTCTCTCCTCACACTGATTCTTGCTCCCTACCTGACCTGTAGCTTAGTATTCTCAGCTCCCATACAGTTTCTCGTTATTTAATTCCATGCTGTGGTGGACAGTTAGGTGAAATTACATGTACTCCTCTTTCCCCTCTCATCTCCTTATTGAACAATTACCTTTTAGGTCTATTCACAAAGTTATAAAATTTGTGTGCACACAGAGGTCAGGGGACAACCCCCAGGAACTGGTTCTTTCCTTTTACCACGTGGGTCCCCGGGATCAAACTCAAGTTGGTGAATAATCTTTTTGGCTCAGTTTTTAGTGCCTTTAAATGTTTTTACTCTGGGGGCTAAAGATATGGCTCAGCAGTTCATAGCATTTGCTGCTCTTGCAGAGGAGCTGGGTTCAGTTCACGACACCCACATGGTGGTTTACACCTATCTGCAACTCCAGTTCCAGGGTTTCTGACACTCTTCTAACCTCTGCAGACACCAGCTATACATGTGGTCCACTTCCATACATGCAGGCAAAGCACTCAAACACATAAAATAAAATGAATCTAGATGGTTTTGCCATGTAGAGTTTTGAATTTATTTTCAAATGTATTGACCTTTTTCCTTTGTGGGCATACTATATACTCCTAATCCATATGGCTATAAAATTATCTATCTCTAGCTGTTTTTTTTTTTAATTATTGTTTTTCCCAGTGTTGGAACCCAGTTCTTAACATATGGATTTGATTTTAAACATCTCTTCTTGGACTCTCCATCCTTGCCTTGAGGGTATCCCTCATCCTATCACTGCCTGCTAGACCCAACCCAAACCCTTAACCACTTGACTTACACACAGCTAACTCTAGCAACCATCTTATTCCCACCCATCCGAAGAGCTGGGGCAGGGAATGGAAAAACAGCCTGCGCTTTACTGAAACAACAACAACGAAACCTTCCAGTTGTGAGTCTCTATACTAATTGCCATCTACTGACGAACCAGGCTTCCCTGATGAGGGCTGAACAGTGCACTAATCCTTGGGTCTGAAAGTAAGTAGTAAGCGTTAGTGTAACTCTCTGTTTAGTTAACAGGGTCATGGGCCCTGTGAACCATGCCAGAGCAGGCCTTAAGTCCAGTCAGAAAGTGGTTGGTTGTTACCATAATGTCTGTGTCATTACTGCAGCCGTGGCCATATCTTCCCAGGAGAATTTGCTCTATAAGCAGGGTTAACAGCTGGGTAAGGCTAATGAGCACTTCTCTGCCCTGGCAGCAGCTTGCAGCTAATGTAGCTACTAAGCGGGATTTCTGTTATCACATATTACTTATCTAGAAGGAAAGATCAAAAAAAACAAAAAACAAAACTTACTTGTATCACTTTCCCGAGCTTCAAGATTATGTGCACAATGGTTACTTGCATGACCACCTGTGTATCCAATTATTTCACTCTACAAACTTCTGTACCTACTGAATATCCTATCCTGGTAAAGAACCTCACCTTCTATCCAGTGGGTCAATGGGGTAATATAAAATTACTCTTAACTCTTTTTTATTCTTTTGTTGTGTTATGCCAATCCTAGTTCGCTGTGTTTGCATATTCATCTTGGGTTTGATATTTGTTGTCAGCTCTTCATTATTTCTCCTGTGAGTCACTAAATCATATCTGTTGGAGGAAATATTAAATAACGGGCACCGTCCCACGCTAAACCCAGCTACTCAGTGCCCTAGCAGTTTGGCTGGCCATGCACTGGTGGGCAATTGCCGGCCTGCTCTTATCTCATGGAGACTCTGACTCAGAGCCCCCAAAATCTCTCCACCCAGCTCACTAAGCTCTCCAGCACGCCAGCCCCATGCTTCAGAACCCCCATGGCCTTTTGTGGTGCGCACCAGGCAAACCTACACTTTGCCACGGTTCTTTTCTCTCTGGAACCCAGTTGAGCCACTGTGAAGGAAAAGACCACACCAACTTAGTTCAGAAACAATGGTACTCAGTCTCTGGGCACAACTGCTAGAACCCTAATCTTGTAAGCCATATTAAATCTAAATCCTCTGGTGGCAAATCCTGGTGGATCCCCCACTGAAATGGGGGGACACTCGCATCTACATCTTGTCTTCCCACTTACCCCTTCCAAAAGCTCCTACCTCTCGCTCGCCTACTCTTTCTCTCTCTGACCCAGAAGTCCTGCCTACTCGCCCAGTGATTGGTTCCTTTATTCTTTGTGTGTGTGTGGGGGGGGGGGGTTCCTTTATTCTTTAGGGGATGGTTCACAAGAAGTCACCTGAGTGCAGGACTCATTCCCTGCTCCAGACAACCCCTCCTGGGAAAGCGGAATTAACATCAAAATACAAGAACCACCAAGGCCATCCACAACCCTTCTCCTAGCCAGCCCTCCTGTTTCATCTTGCTGCTTTCAGTATATTCTCTATACAGACGCCCGAGGCTTTCTGACAGATTTGATTGGTCACTTCTGGTGGGACGTTGCAAATAACATGGTAATGCAGGAGCTAACCCTTCCTCTCCAGCCTTACGAAGCCTGTTATTTCGGAGAATGTACCAGTTTAAGCTTCTAATTCTAGAAATGCCTCAGGGGATGCTATGTAATGGGTTCTCCTAAACGTTTGAGCCCATAAACTTATAAGAGCTCATATCTTTTTTTTTTTTTTTCTGGTTTTCCAAGATAGGGTTTCTCTGTATAGCCCTGGCTGTCCTGGAACTCACTTTGTAGACCAGGCTGGCCTCAAACTCAGAAATCCGCCTGCCTCTGCCTCCCAAGTGCTGGGATTAAAGGCGTGCGCCACCACGCCCAGCCTAAGAGCTCATATCTTGATGATTGGCCAAGTGGGGCTTAAGGATCTGTAGACTGTACTTGTTTTGGCAAAACTCTTTGCTAGATGAGATACACAAAAGAGCCAGCATAGCTCACTACAAACCCCTCTTCTTCGAACAATGCACCAAGCAGAATAGCACAGGTGATAGTACAATGATAAAGAACTGGAGAACGACCTGTGAAAATTCTGATACGGACTGGCCAAGTATGCTAGCCTCCTGCAGTCAGTCGCCATGGATGGTGACAGCAAGGAGCCTAACTTGAATGGAGAAGAGAGCCTGTTTCTGAAGGACCAAGGTCATAGCCAGGCAGATAGTGAGTCCACAGACTGAGGTAAGGACTAGAGAGAGAGACCACTAGGTCAGACCGTGGGGGTTAGCAGCTAGAAGACTCAGGTGTGCTTACAGATCAGACAGTATTAAGGATGTAAGCAAGCTTGTACTGAAGCTTGTCTTGTGGCATTTCCAATATTCATCTCCAGCCTATTTTTCTCTATAGGATCCAGTATAATAATACCATCCTGTGCAGGACCTTTTCTTTTCTCAGCCCCCTAAATCAGACAGAAGAAAGCAGAAATAAGAATTTTCTCACTCGCCAGTTGTTAACCGCTGTTAGTCCTTCATACCCTCAAATTAGAATTTTCTCACTCGCCAGTTGTTAACCGCAGTTAGTCCTTCATACCCTCAGGTTTGATTATCAGATAGGATCTGGAAACTGGAAAAGTCAAGTTTGAAGGTCACCACTGATTATTTTCTGTGTCGGGAGTGTGAGTGAGCAAGGTGTCCGCCAAGCCCCACTCCCCTCAGGAAGGAAGCTTCTTCCCTGGTGCACGTAATTAAACAGCCCAGCTCTGCGTGCCAGAATCCCGCAGTGGCGCTTGCACCGTCTCGCTTTCTCTCCCCTTCCCATTTCCTTATAGATCTTGTCACATTCCAGAAGCAGCCCCAGTGTGACAGTCTAGAAAATGTGTACCTGTGGTTGAGAGCCTTGTTCCGGGATTTATGTTCCAGAACGACAAGGTGGACTTCTCTTACAACAGCCTGGCTGACCCTAAGTTTTCATTCTATGACAAGACTTTGGTGGAAGCGGTGAAGAGTGAAGACCCGCCCGTCTACCTGTTCTTCCTCTGCCTCTCGCTGTGCCACACAGTGATGTCAGAAGAGAAGGTGGCAGGTGAGCAGGGGCCTCATGACTGGACACCATGTTCCCATTCCAGGCGGGGTGAAAGTGGGCGAAAAGATTTGAACAGTCTGACCTGGGAAAGAACTTTCTAACAAGGGAGCACTGCCCCACTTTGAAGTTCTGAATACTGCAAGCAGCAAGGAGAGGACAACCTCTTGGTTTAGGGAAAGAATCAGTCACTGATAACGGATCCATCCATCAGTCCCACTGCTTTTGACAAGGCTTCCTGAGGGCTGAGTTGAGTTGCTTTCTTGTCCCTTACAATGTAAGTGACACCTCATGTCTTAAGTTTCTTTAGTAATCAAATATGGCAAAGTCATCCATTAATTCACCCAAACTATTTTTTATAATAATAAATGAAAAAATGACTGTTTATTCATTATTAAGTTTTTAATGTTTTTAAATTTTGTTAGTATTATTTTTAAGTGTATGCATGTTTTGCCTGCATGTGTGTCTCTGTGCCATTTATATGCCTGGTGCTCATAGAGGTCAGAAGAGGCCATCAGTCCCCTGGAACTGGATGTACAGGTGATTGTGAGTCACCAAGTGGGTGCTGGGAATTGAACCAGGCTCCTCTGGAAGAGCAGCCCATTCGTGCTTTTAGCTGCTAAGCCATCTCCCCAGCCCTAAGAATTCTAAGAACAAGTCTTTAGGCTTCCAAATGAATCATAGTCTCTCAAGTCAATACAGTTACTATTCCCAGTAACACTGTGTTTGTGTTATAACTTCACAGTTTTACAATCGCTTCTGTGTTTATCATCCATAATCCTTCCTTACAGCATCATCTGAGACAGGCAGATGGGGGAAAATGACCCCAGTTTTACTGAGGAAGCTAAAGCTAGAAAGAGATCCAGTTACTAAAATCTTACAGTGAGAAGAACAGAGCTAGATAAGATCCCAAATCTCATCTCCCCTGGCCCTGCAAATCCCCACCCATCGTCCCTCACTGGGACGGTCACCCCAGCAAGCAGCTATCTAAAGCAGAAAGGGTAGTGTTTGTTGTTCAGCAGATTCATCCAAGTCTGACGTAAATTATGTTCACCTACCTTATTTGCAAAGATAGGTCTCTGGTGATGCTTTTTTAAAAAAGCAGATGGCCTTCAGAATCTAATCCAGTACCTAAGTTGTAAACGTCTTAGAGAAGAGACTCAAACCTTCTGAGCAGTCAGCAGAGAAAGACTAATAGGATGGGGAGTCATCACCATCTCAGGGTGCGCTCATACATATTCTGTATTATTACTAAATCATCTATCCTACGGGGGGGGGGGAGTAAATCCAGACAGGGATTCTCTGTGTAGCCCTAGCTGTCTTGGAACTCACTCTGTAGACCAGGCTAGCCTAGAACTCAGAAATCCGCCTGCCTCCGCCTCCCAAGTGCTGGGATTAAAGGCATGCGCCACCACTGCCCAGCTATCATCTATCCTATTACCTTACATATTCAACTCAAATTTTCTCCACCAAGATTTGTTATTCTGAACTCAGTATATTTGAGCAGGACCCAGGTACTGTTCCTTGAGCCATCTTTACCCACTACAGTTTGAGAGTAGCCGGCTGTTCTGCTTGTGTGTGCTACATACACCCCGTGGTGCTATCAGACTAACCGGAGATTGTGAAATCAGTTGGAGATATTGGAAATAAAAATAGATTTGCTCGGTCTCCATAGCCTGGCCTTTTAGAGCTCGGCATGTAAGGACATTTTGAAGAATTATGTCATCTTCTGGGCTCCTTTAAGCCAGCCACTGGAAACATGGTTTCACTTCTGGGTGGACCCTCTTTGCTCACCTCTGTAGGCTCTGTTGCCTTTCTCTCTCTTGTCAGGCGAGCTGGTGTACCAGGCTCAGTCACCAGATGAGGGTGCCCTGGTTACGGCTACTAGGAACTTTGGCTTTGTGTTCTTCTCCCGCACACCCGAGACCATCACAGTGATCGAAATGGGGAAAAGCCGAGTTTACCACCTACTGGCTATCTTGGACTTCAGCAATGAGCGCAAGAGGATGTCTGTCATTGGTGGGTGCTCCCTCCACGTCAGTCGGTCTGTTCTCTTCTGTTCTTTGCACACATTTGCATGTTGACATCTTTCTGTTTCATCTACACATAAATTCCTTCTCCCACTCACACGACTTCTCTCAAACATACACACTTTATCTCTCATCTCCTTTAAATTGTCTCCTATGCATAAATAGGGAATTACTGCAAGTGCTATGTCCTTCCTCTAATACTGCTGCTGGTGACTTACCAGCACTGTCAAGTTCAAGAAAGGACAGAAAATGAATTCATAAATCCTGAACATGGCAAAGAGATGGGAGCAAATAATATAGTTGGCCCTCTTCACCCTTGGATTCAGCCAGCTGTAGAGCAAAAGTCTTTTAAGAAACAGTTGTACGTGGGCCTGAGTGTATATGTCGGTTGTGAAGGACATGCTCAGCACTCACAAGTTAAATATGTTATATATGTCCTGAGCATGTGTAAATGTTTATATTTGTTATTATTTTCTAAAGAAGGGTTACAGCTACTTACAGGGATGTAATTCAGTCATAGAATATTGCCTAGAGTCTATGAGTCTCTCGGATTGATTCTTAATATAAACACACACACACAAATATAACATTTTCATTATATTGGGTAGTACTCTAAAGATGATTAAAGTGTATAGCAGGGTAAAGACAGGCTACATGAGAATAGCATCTATGCAGATACCCTAGAATATGCAGAGTTTATGCATAGGGTTGTATCCCATCCCTATGATATTTAGAGACATACAGTGGAAATCCATGCCATCTGCTCTTTAACTTGGTTTTAGACTCAGACTAAGAAAAGGCCATCCCTGGCCCTAGTCTTGGTCTGGGCCTTGAGACTGAGAACTCAAATGTGATGGGGTGTGGTAGTGCATACCTGCAGTACTGTCGGTTGACAGGCAGAGAGGAAGAGAAAGGATCGTGAGTTCCAGCCCAGCCTGGACTCCACAGCAGGTCCCAAGCCCCAACCTCAGACAGTTGTCTCACAAAGCAAAACAAAAACAGCTAAATAATATTCCGCATCAGAATCCTCCGTGGAGGATTTCCAGTTCTTAAGTCTCCAAAGGCAGCACAGAAACAAATGTTATGGGGAACAGGCTCCTAAAGTTCCTCAGAGAACCAAAACAAATTGAACAGCAGGCCTGCGTGGTTACTTAGCTTAATTTGCTTATCTTTAGTTCGGACACCTGAAGATCGAGTCATGTTGTTCTGCAAGGGAGCAGACACCATCATCTATGAGCTGCTGCATCCGTCTTGTGCATCCCTTAGCGAAGTGACCATGGACCATTTAGATGTAAGTGTTAAGGTGGCAATAGATGGAAGCAGTGGGTGGTTCTCCACATCTGGACATGTAACCAGAAATATTGTAGGGTGTGTGTTGACATCAGTTTTCTTCAGTTGGACAAAGACTAAAACTATTTTATTTTGTTGTGGTCTCACCACATTTCCAAATTCTGTGTCAAAGAATTATGTGGGACAAGACCCTAGGAGTATAACAAGAATCCTGTCTGTAGGAGCACGTACAGTGATCAGAATAATTCTATGATTCCTGCCTGCAGAGGTTAAAGATCTGGAATTTGTTTGAGAGCATGGTCTGCTGGTACAGAAGCCCTTTAGGGTCAAGGGCAGAAAGCAAGCTCCAGGGTATCTGACACCTCCCTCTGGTATCCAGTCCCCAAGGGCGCCTTCCTTCTCTGCCTTACCCTACTTCTGTCGACTAGCATTTGGAATACATCATATTAAAAAGAGAGAGAGTGGCAGGAGACCAGATCACCATCCTCAGAGATTCCTAACCTCTGCCTGTATTTGTAAAAGGCTAGCAGTTTAAGGAAAGACACAAAGGACAGGTAGGGAAGAACAAATCAGTAAAATAGTCCATAAAGCAGATTGTAGAAAATTTTGTTTCACTAGGCTTTAACACAGAACCGGAAGCCAGAGAACAAATTCCCAGGAAACATATGAAGAGATGCTTGACATCACTAGTTATTACAAAAATACAAAAAAAAAAAAAAAAAACAAAACAAAACATGAAATACTGTTTTTCCCTATACCATTTTGGTTCAAACCAGATGACAAGACCATAATACATGTCTAGATGTAGAAAAATGAAGCCCTCATACATTGCTGGCAAACAGGTAAAATGGTATAGGCACTTGGAAAAACTGTCTGGCATTTCCTCACAAAATTAAGCATAGAGCTATCACATGACTCAGAAATTCCATTCCTAATTCTGCTTCCAGAGAAATGAAAACACATTCAAAGAAAAACCATATATGAACGTTCACAGCAGATTATTCATGGCTATAAAATGGTTGGAGTGACCCAAATGTCCATCAGCAGATAAAGGAATAAATAAAATATGCTTTTTTTTGTCTACAAAGCAATATTTGTAATAAGAGGGGGTGCAGTGCATGGTGCTATAGAAGAACCTTGAAAACATGCTACATGACAGACGCTGAAAGATAGTATTTCCTGATGCAGCTTACAAAGCTGCTAAGCAAGAAAGTACATGCTAGCTCGACTCAGCAGACAAAACCTGATGGTCGGAGACCGGGCGCATATGGAGCAAGGATAGAACCAACCTCCACAGCTGTTTGGGGATGTATGGGGACAGGGATAGATAGATATAGATAAATAGATAGATAGATAGATAGATAGATAGATAGATAGATACATACATACATACATACATACATATAGATACATACATATATACACAGATACATAGATACATACATGCATACATACATACATACATACATACATAAAAATGAATAGAAAATCAAATGTTTTAAAATGCAAACCAGAGATTAGTGGTTGTGGGGTGAGAGTCGGGCTGACTACTCGGGGACACACTGGCAGGAGGCTGATGGCCATATTCTAGCATTAGATAATGGTGAGCATTCTACAAACTTGGTGGATTCTAAACTGAATTGTGTGTTTTAAATCAGTGGATTTTAGAGTATGTGAACTGCATGTCAAGTTTTAAAAATGAGTTTGTCTTTGTGTGTATGTGGGTAAGACCGTGGCACAGCATCGCAGTCAGAGGACAGGTTGCAGAAGTTGGCTCTCCCTTACCGTGTGGATCCTGGGGCTCTAACTCGGGTTGCCAGACTTGGCAAGAGCCTATACTCAAGGACCAGTCTTGCCAGCCCATATCAAGTTTTAAGAAGTCAGTTTGTGCCCCCACAGAACAGTGCTTCCATCTCTTACTGTGCAGGTCTTGGTAGTTTCTTATATCCTGCTCTCTTACCTACCTTCTCAGAGAGCTTTTCCCCAGTCTGTCTTCAAAGGATGCTCATAAAAACTATTTCAGCCCTGGTTTGAAATATGAAACTATTTTGACATGTTTCCTGATGCCAGCTTTAGCAGCCACTTATAACGGGACATAGCTATACTAAAACCACCAATGGCAAGTCAAGCTGTAACACACAGAAGCACAGCTCCCGGCCACTAAAACAGGGATCAGCAAACAGGTCACATATGCCGCGGACTGGACTCAGTGGGTCTCTCAACCCGCGGGGGAATTCAGGGTCCCAGTACTCAGGTGGGCAAGGATTAGCAGAAAAGTGACAAACAGACACGAACACAGAGAGAGTGCTGTATCTGAATGTAATTTCTCAAATCAAGTATCAGACTTATATTACAGAAGAAAAACAAAGAAGTTAAAGTGACACATCAGCCAAGGTACATTGAAGTTATCTGACACAAAAACAGAAAAATGCATATATAAAGACTGGCAAGAACCAGGCAGTGTTTACAACAGAGATAAGATCAGCCCTATCTAAAATCACAGGAGCCAGGTGAAAGGTCTGATACGCCCAGGTGCAATTCTAGTCTATTGTTTCACCCACCACCAGGGTTCCCTTAGTAAATACCCAGTTATGCTATTCCTCTGGGCCTGGAGAAAAACATGCACAAGGTAAGTTCCATTCTACTAACCCTTACATGAACAATACAATACTCTAGTTCCTCTTTAAACCACAACCCACCTTCTTTTTACTATTATGTAATGTAGGCTGCCATTCATGTCTGTAATGAGAATTCTAAGTTTACTATTTTGAACTAGCCCTGAGTTTTCTAGCTCTTATCCAGTAAAATACTGCAATAAAGCATGCAAAATGCTCCACACTATAGCAGGGACAAATCTGGTCATGGGACACCACAGACTCTCCAGGAGACAAGTTTCCGTGAAACTCTTTGCCTCAGGACTGCGGCCAAGCTTTTGGACTTGCCATGCGGACTTCACTGGAGTGGGTGTGGCACACATAGAAACAGGTGGCAGGAAGGACTTGGGCACTGGGCTATGCTAAGAGGGAAGAAAACCACACAAGTCGAGATGAGATGTTAGTAGTTTCTGTAAGTGATTTGTCAGAGGGATTAATGAATCTGTCACTGTATCGTCCTCGATATCAAACAGAGAACCAACTTCTGCTACTACCAATTCCTTCTTAAGACTCCTGAGATCATCTCTGGCCCAACAGGACAAACACTTAAGATTTGGAATTCCCTATGTACACTGCCTTACATTGTTTATGCCTGAAGTTAACATCAACTGAGAAGCTATACAGGGAATAAAAACATTTATGTTTTCTCTGATCTTATAATGCCATTGAATTCTCATTCACTCTATCTACAGTACTAATGTAGAATTGCTGTTGGTTTCAAGGTCTTAGGACAGTGATCTGCTTTTGACCCCTCCTCGGGTGAATGAGCTCTGCTCTCTCAGCCAGGACCTGCATTCCCTTCCAGGCCTCCTTATGACCAAGGGTACTCCTGCAGCAGGGCTGGCTATGGCTAAGATACATCTGTGGCCAAGGAATAAACACAAACTCACTCATCCAAGAAAGTTTCTGTTGTGGTCTCATTTGCACAGTTGTCTGTTAAATCTCAGCTGAGCAGTAAGATGTAGACAGACTGCAAGTGTGCACTACCTAAGTTGTCTGTTATTCAAGAGAGGGTGGGCCGGGCGTGGTGGCACACGCCTTTAATCCCAGCACTCGGGAGGCAGAGGCAGGCGAATTTCTGAGTTCGAGGCCAGCCTGGTCTACAAAG
>NC_034611.1:48176792-48177972 GCF_900095145.1 Mus pahari
AAAAAAAAAAGAGAGAGGGTGAGGGAAAAAAATGGTATTTGCAAAAAGCAGTAACGCCTTTTTATGTATTTCTCACCTTATAGCAACTCCTCCTTAGTTTACTGTTCTCTCCACTTTCACACCATAGTCACCCCCTCTGTGTAAAGGGCACATTATCACCTAAATCTTAGAAGAAAGAAACCTGAGTTGCATAAAAAATTCTAGGTAAGCTATAGCTAAAACCTAGAACCTTCTTTCTGAGAACATTTTCAACCTTGTTTGGTTTTAACTTTTAAGATATAGTCTCATTATATAGCCTCTGCTGGCCTTAAACTTAGGACCTGCCTCTCTCAGTCTCCCATACATGCATCCCTCACCTGATTTCCTAGGGACGTTGCTTAGTATAAGACTGGTCCCACGGTACCAAGCAGGAAACCCTAGCTCACAGGCAGAGGGGCCCTATGGAATCAGCCTGCCAGTTCCTTATCTCAGCCTTACCCAGCTGAGACTTGGCACGCATGCATCTTTTTCTTCCAGGATTTTGCCAGCGAAGGCCTTCGCACCCTCATGGTAGCTTACCGAGAGCTGGATAAGGCATTTTTCCAGACATGGATTAAAAAGCATGGTGAAGCCTGGCTGACTTTAGAGAATCGAGAAAGAAAACTATCTCTGGTCTATGAAGAAATTGAAAGAGACTTGATGGTGAGTCTGAAGAAGCCCCGAGGCAAGCCAAGGGCAGGGATGGTGGGGATGGTACCCAGAGGACTGAGGAGGGGAGGCAGGCTCAATGAGAAAGTTCTGAACCTTTGTGCCTGGGAGACTAAGTACAGAAATTCAGACCAATTGGCCCAGAATCATCTAAATCCATCCTCAGCTTGGTGTGAAACTGGGTGTGGGAGCATGCACTGTAATTGCAGCTCTTGGGAGGGCGAGCCAGGAGGAGTGGGACCTCAGGCTCATCCTCAGCTACATAGCAAGATCAAGACTGTCTCAAAATAGAGGAAGAAAGGGAGGGGAAGAGGAATCAATCCAGAAGAGAAGATCTGAATAATGTACAGATTCAATAATTCAAAATGAATTACTGTCATAAGACAGATGAATTAAGAGCCGGGCGTGGTGGCGCACGCCTTTAATCCCAGCACTCGGGAGGCAGAGGCAGGCGGATTTCTGAGTTCGAGGCCAGCCTGGTCTACAAAGTGAG
>NC_034611.1:48178572-48180677 GCF_900095145.1 Mus pahari
TGTGTCTGTGTCTGTGTGTGTCTGTGTCTGTGTGTGTGTGTCTGTGTCTATGTGTCTGTGTGTGTGTGTCTGTGTCTGTGTGTGTCTGTGTCTGTCTGTGGGTATATGTGTGTGTGTTACAAGACTGATCAGGCAGCTCTACTGTAAAAAGATAAATTACTGACAGCAATAGTCCGTAGCTCTCTCAGCTTTCCTTCCTGTCTGCCTTTCTGAAGACCTAGCAGAAATCACTTAGTAGCTTGTCCATCTCCCAGTCTCAGTTTATCCGTGGGGCTCATCCCCATTTCGGCTCCTTAGGAAGACTATAAATAGTCTCAGTGTTAGACCAACACTCTTGTAACCCAGGGAGGTGGAAAGTTCCAGAAGTTTCAGATGGTCCCAATAGGATCAAAACATATCACTTAAGCTCTTGTGGGGTTAAAGAAAACTGGAAATCCCTCTTCTAGAATTCACCACACTGGGCCCTGGGAAGCGAGCTGTGGTTTAGGGAGAGGTGAAGGGACCAAGACACAGATGGTTTGGTGCGGGCAGAGAGCTTCATGTATGACTTGGGCAACACTCTTCTTTCTCCAGCTTCTAATGCCGTGTTTCTAAATTTCAGTGTGAGGTTAAAAAACTGTGGGTATTGCTCAGCATAGTGGTACATGCCTTTAATCCCAGTACCTGAGAGGTAGAGGCAGGTTGATCTCTGTGAGTTCAAGGTCATCTCATCCTTGTCTACAGAGTGAGTTCCAGGACAGCCAGATCTACATTTTCAAGACCCTGTCTGAAACACACCAACCAATAAACAAACAGCTGTGCGCGTCAGGGGCAGAGCATGCTGGGTCTTTCCTCCCGGGTCCTCGTGCCAGGACAGGGAGCTCAGAGCACTGAGGGGCCCACATGGTCTCCAGCTGCCCTTAGTGCTGAAGCTCTCATCCCTGACCTCACTCACTGATGTCTCCTGTCTGAAGTTACTAGGGGCCACAGCCATAGAAGACAAGCTTCAGAAAGGCGTCCCTGAGACCATTGTCACCTTGAGCAAAGCCAAAATTAAAATATGGGTTCTGACTGGCGACAAGCAAGGTAAAGGACAGCGCTCTCCTCGACAGCCCTCTTCCTGCCCAGGTAGACATTCCCTTCCTTGCTTGCCCGACAGACACCAGGAGCTCTGACCAAGGCCTAAGCAGGTGCTTATCTTGCTTCCTACTTTGTACGTCATTTGTTTGTCATTTGCTTTGTACAGTGGTCACTTTATAACATGGTCTTTAACAGCACCATTTCTCTTGTCCCCATGTCCTGTTCTTACCACACGCCACCTTCTCATCTGAAAATCCTGACTGCCGCCGTCCTTGTTCAGCTACCATCCCCTCCTGTCTTCTCCCCCCCCTTTGTCCTTACTGATTCAGTGTAGTCTACACCCATCAGCGTAATCCATACAACAATCATCCTAGTCCTCCTCACATACACTAAGCTATATTACCCCTTTGCCCAGGACCCCATGATGACTTCATGATGTAAACACCCTTTGGCCTTCAGGGACCTAGATAATCTGTTGCTTTCTCCTTATTGTAACCATAATCTTCATTTGTCTCCCTAAACTAAATTCCTATTCCCAGGTTTGGGCTGTTTTCCTTCTCAGAATACCTTTGCTTCTCCTACACAGTCCTAAGAATCCTTCAAGGACTTCCAGAAGGAATTTCTGGGAAAAAAAATTCTGGGACTTCTTTTCTGAATTCTCATCATATTTGTATCCAGTATTTGGATATTAAATTTTTTCTTTAGTATTAATTTATTCTAAATTCCAGATTTCTTAATATAAAGAAATGATGTAACTTGAGCATGTCTCTATTCTCATAAAATGTAGTATAGAAATAGGAACAGTACTATTCTAAAAAAACCACATCCACAGGCCAGCTGACTCCAGGACTATGACTATCTGGCTCTGCTACCTGGGACCCACAGGGAAGAGGAAGAGAACAGACTCCTGCAAGTTGTCCTCTGACCTCCACACGTGTGCATGACACACACTGTCCTCTGACCTCCACACGTGTGCATGGCACACACTGTCCTCTGACCTCCACACGTGTGCGTGACACACACTGTCCTCTGACCTCCACACGTGT
>NC_034611.1:48181557-48185330 GCF_900095145.1 Mus pahari
TGTCCTCTGACCCCCACACGTGTGCATGGCACACACTGTCCTCTGACCCCCACACGTGTGCGTGACACACACTGTCCTCTGACCTCCACACGTGTACATGGCACACACTGTCCTCTGACCTCCACACGTGTGCATGGCACACACTGTCCTCTGACCTCCACACGTGTGCATGGCACACACTGTCTTGTCCTCTGACCTCCACACGTGTGCATGGCGCACACTGTCCTCTGACCTCCACAAGTGTGTGTGTCACACGCATACACACTAACAAAAAGGCTTTTTAGGGACGACTAAGCCTGAGCAACCCCTCTGCTCTTCATAAATAACTCCTAAGGCAAAGCCAAGTAGACGCTCACCTGTTAATGTTTGACTACAGTTTACCCTGGTTCATGAAAAAATCCCTGCATTTTAACTGTATCCAAGGACAAGTGGCTCTGAGCCTGCTCTTCCTGCCCAAGGAACTTGCACGGTAAGTGCCAGTCAAAATGAGACCCATATTCCCTTTTCCATAGAGACTGCTGTGAACATCGCCTACTCCTGTAGGATATTCAAGGATGGAATGGATGGGGTGTTCACGGTGGAAGGCACAGATAGGGAAACTGTTCTGGAAGAACTCAGGTACACATGGGAAAGCAGCTGCAGTCCGGACCCAAGCCTTCCATTCACCTTTCCCCAGATGTGGTCCCCTCCACAGAAGGTGCAGAGAAGAGATGGCAAAGGGGAACAAACAAAATACCCAGAATAGTCGAGATAATTTTATAAAGAAGCATTTGGCCTGAAGGACTCAGAGTGTGGGTGGAGAAATGTGGGCATGGCCGGCTACTATAACCCCTGGCAGCCAAGGCCTTGGGGGTCGGGGAGCACAGCCTGCCATTCTGTAGGAGCCTAGGACCCGCCCTGTCCACTTTCCCCTTGGGTGTGTTTTCTCTCCCTAAGCTGTAGAGCTTCAGGTGAGACTCTGACCGTGCTGTTTTGGCTTCCAGGACAGCTAGGAAGAAGATGAAACCTGAGTCTCTGCTGGAATCGGATCCCATAAACACTTACCTCGCCAGGAAGCCCAAAATGCCTTTCAAATCACTTGATGAGGTGGCCAATGGCAACTATGGCTTGGTCATCAGTGGCTACAGTCTGGTGGGCAACACAGAGCCACAACTCTTTCCTTACTCCAAATCACACTATTCCTAGATCCAACCTAATTCAGGGAAATTTTATCCCTTCCCTATTTTCTGGGTGACCCTACTCCCCTTCCCTGGGGTCCCTTACCTGAAAGTAGTCTCTCCCCAGGCTAATCCAGGCAGGAGTATAAGAAAGAGAAGCCAAGAAAATTCCTTCTTTATTCTTTATTCGATTTTTTTTCTCTACTAACATGGCTTGCTACTCAGAGGAAAGGAACAAATAAGGAGAGCAAGGCCCTTCAAAAGTCACCCGGCCTAATGGCCCACTGACCAGCGAGAAGTTCCCACTGGGGGCTGAGCCAGATGCGAGGGTGCCTAGAGCTAACTCAAGAGGTCAGCCTCTTGGGGGTAGAGCCCCTTGTGAGGAACAGGCTTGCCCTAGAAAGGACAGGAGAGGGCAAAGGGAAGGTCTGACCCAGAGAGACTCTGGGGAACGCATTAAGTAAGTGGTTTGACCCAGAGAGATTCGGGGTAACACATTAAGTAAGTGGTCTGACCCAGAGAGACCCTGGGGAACGCATTAAGTAAGTGTGTCCTGGTGCTGCAGGCCTATGCTCTAGAAGGGAGCCTGGAGTTCGAGCTGCTGCGGACAGCATGCATGTGCAAGGGTGTGGTCTGCTGCCGGATGACACCCCTCCAGAAGGCCCAAGTGGTAGACCTGGTGAAGAGGTACAAGAAGGTGGTGACACTGGCCATCGGGGATGGGGCCAATGACATCGGCATGATCAAAGGCATGTGAGGGGACGTGGGTAGTCGTCCCCCTCCATGACTTACCCCCTTCCCTCCTCATGGGCAAACTGACCCGAATAGTTCTGTGGTGTTGACTCACACTACCTGTCCTAGGAAGTGTGTGTGTATTGTATGCCACTCCTTCACACCAGACTCACTTACATCTACATCCACAGGCATGCACACAGTGAGATTCACCCACCTATACAATGAAGGTAAGTGCAGACGCAGATGTGCATGGCCCACGTGAGCCCAGGCTCACCCTGGCTTCACAGCCGGCTGTGCAGCTGCCATGCCACTGTCTGAAATGGCATCAAAGAGTTCCTAGTTCAGTCGTTAAGGCTTTAGAAATTTCAGTTGTCCTAGCCAGGCGTGGTGGGACATGCCTTTAATCCCAGCACTCACTCAGGAGGCAGAGGCAGGCGACTCTCTTAAGTTCAGGGCCAGCCTGGTCTACCAAGTGAGTTTCAGAACAGCCAGACTACCCAGAAAAACCCTGTCTCAAACAAAGAAAAAAAGGAAAACTCAGTTAATCCTGTTAAGCAATAATGTAGGTGTACTAGAGAAAAATCAGTGACTGTGAGCACAGGAGTGAGTTGCCATGAAGTAACTGAAGCCTTTGGGAAATTCAGTCTTAGATTCTGTCAAATGCAATCTTGCTTTATCCAGCAAGTTTCTTTCTCACTAGCCAAGTGTGTACACTGCTGCCTTTGAACAGCTGGCTTTTAGCCCCCGAGATAAAGCTGGGTAATTAAATACTGTGTTAGATCAGCATTCATCCTGGATTTTTAATTTATTTAAGTAGCTTCTGTGGATGACAAGGAATTCAAATCACAATTGTTTAAACAGTAAGAAAAAGTCCGGGTGGCTAGCATCAGAGCAGAGGGAAGCCTTCAGGTGCTGGCCATATAGCACCAAGCAGTCTACATGACAGGATCCAGAACAAAGGGGCTGGTTCCCATGATGTGGGGAAAGAGCAGTCAGTCACAAGGAGAAGAGTCCACTAGGAAGGTATAGCTCTAACTCAAATAGCAGTATTTGCCGAATGTAAAGCAAAAGGTTTGTACAACCTCATCTCTATATTCCCTTCACACTTGCCAGTATAAGGCCCCAGCAAACCCTCCATGCCTTAGAACTGTCTGGGCTTTCATTTCAGCTGCCCATATCGGGGTTGGCATCAGCAGCCAGGAAGGGATGCAGGCCACACTCAGCAGTGACTTCTCCTTCTGCCAGTTCCACTATCTTCAGCGCCTGCTCTTGGTGCACGGCCGCTTGTCTTACAATCGCATGTGCAAGTTTCTCAGCTACTTCTTTTACAAAAACTTTGCCTTTACCCTGGTGCACTTCTGGTATGCCTTCTTCAATGGCTTCTCGGCGCAGGTAAGAGACGAGGTGTGGGTGGGGGATTTCCATTCTAGCTAGCCAGGCATCCATAGTTCTTGTCGAGAGGCCAGAGTATAAAGTGTTGCCATCATCTCTTCACCCTGCATGGATCCCAAACCTACATTAACCTTACATTCCAGATCATAAGGGTTCTTTTAGTGACTGTTACCTTAAGAGCGCTCCCATGAGCTGACGCTGTTTTCAACATACATAATTAGGAAAAGTCGGAGGAACTAGAGGTTCTCTTAGCATCCAGAGTTACCCTGTTATTGTTGTTATTGTTGTCCACAATATCTTAGTAATTCTCCACTTCCATTTCTTTTAGACTTATTTATTTTATTATATATGTATATGTACCTGCATGCATGTATATATACCGTGTGCATGCCTGGTATCCTTAGGAACTGGACTTCATCACTTTTTTTTTTTTTTTTTTTTTTTTTTGGTTTTTCGAGACAGGGTAGTGCTCCAAGCAGAGCAGCTATC
>NC_034611.1:48185375-48211393 GCF_900095145.1 Mus pahari
CACTTGGTAGACCAGGCTGGCCTCGAACTCAGAAATCCGCCTGCCTCTGCCTCCCGAGTGCTGGGATTAAAGGCCTGCGCCACCAGGCCCGGCTGACTTCATCACTTTTAAAAACTGATTTCAATTTTGTGATTATAGCTTGGGAGATCCATCTTTATTTTTAAGTCATCAGAACCATAAAGCTGCAATAGTTACATTCTGCATCCTCCCACGGTCCTTTAAAATGGTTATATTTTCGGGTCTATAGATGAACAATGGCAGTGCACCATACACATCATCCTTATAGCCTTGGCTAAATACTGGGTAAGCCTCCAGGAGCCTCTTGGATCATGACAGGCAGGCTGTCATGATACTCACCTATACTTGCCCGCTGGGTCTGCCCCAACACATACAGAACTGTTCCTATGAAGATGAATTTCACATCTGACTATGAAATCGCAACCTAGAGGAAATGTTATAGATCTCTTCTTCCTGTGAGGAGTCGTCTTTGAAGGAAGGCCAGGAGGAAAACCTGAGGAGATGTCTCACCAGCCAGCAGAGTGTGTAGACTGATACACCCCAGTCCTCCTACTCAGGCCAGGCTGGCCTTGGGGAGTGGAGTGAGCCTGTGGATAATAGGGAAGGGAACCTCACTAGATCCCGGATGAAGTGCCAAGATGGAGAAGAGCCATTGAGTCTTTCTCCTTGCCCTGTTAGTATGCGTTTGGGGTTGCAGAAGCCACTGGATGCCACCAAACTGAGAAAGAGAAGAACCTCAAGGTCTTCCTAGAGGTACAGGACTGTGGCTAGCTCTCCCTGGGAGCTGCTCCGTATCCTTTCTGTACCCAGAGTGACTGTGAAAGTTACAGAGGGTTCTTTTAGGTCAATCTTGGAAGCCCAGCATAGCCTTGCCCCAGCCTGGGAATGTGGGCGCTAGAGTAAGATTGAAGAAAGACCGACTCTGCGTTGCATTCCTAGAAACTGATCAAACATGCTTTACGTTAGTAGGTGGTGACTTACTAATAGTGGGTAGGGGACCAGGAGAGGGCTGCATTGGACCTGAGGGGCAGAGCTGAGGATTCATGGAGAAAGTAATCTAAAAACTCTTCTTGATACTCTTCCAGACGGTTTACGACATCTGGTTCATCACCTTCTACAATCTCATCTACACTTCCCTCCCGGTCCTGGGCTTGAGTCTGTTTGAAAAGGTAAGACCCAGGAGCAGGCCTCACAGACAAGGTGGAGATCTGGGCTCAGAGGGCGGGGAAGAAGTCACGTGTGAAGGCAATCTTTTCCAGAGCAGGAGAAGGACATGATCCCCGGGTAGTGTCATAAGGGATGGTGGGGTGTTCTCTAAAAATTAGTGAGAGGGGCACAGCCACTGAGCCAAGACTTGGCAAAACAAGAAACTGAGAAAGGAGAGGCCTGTTCACAGCTGACAGGGAGGAGACAGCTGCTGCAGAAAGCTCTCAGTGGGCGTAAAGGCTAGGCATAGAGCTGTGGGCATAAAGGCTAGGCATGGGGCTGTGGGCATAAAGGCTAGGCATGGGGCTGTGGGCAAAAAGGCTAGGCATGGGGCTGTGGGCATAGTACCTTAAGACACAGGGAACCAGCCCAGGGCTCCAAGTCTGTTCTTAGAAATTACCTCTGGGCCGAGCGTGGTGGCACATGCCTTTAATCCCAGCACTCAGGAGGCAGAGGCAGGCGGATTTCTGAGTTCGAGGCCAGCCTGGTCTACAAAGTGAGTTCCAGGGCAGCCAGGGCTATAAAGAGAAACCCTGTCTCAAAAAATAAATAAATAAATAAAAATACCTCTGGAGTAAGAGTCATGACACCTCTCTCCCTGACTCTTCAACTAACCTTCATTTCTGGGCACCTTGATAGAAAAAAAGTCTCCAAAGAATAAAATAGATAAGGATTTGCCAATCCTAATGGATTTTCTTGCCTCTGCCCACTGCCTTTGACACAAAGCATTTAACCAAAGGAACACTTACTTCCTGGGATGTAAGCCCTACCTCCTCCCCTTTCCCAAGCTCAGCCCTCCCTTCTAGCTGCCCCTGAGCCAAATCCCACCCCCTTGCCTCTCCCAAACCCTCACTGCCTCCAAGTGCCCCACATATCTGAGACCATCTTAAAGCTGTCTTGTGCTACAGAGCCTCACCGGGAGAGCACTGTGGTCACTTCTCTGCTCTCTGGTTCTGCTTCTCTGTGAGGAAATGGCCTGGGCAACCCGGCCACAGACTCAGTGAGGCAGGATGGAGATGGGACCTGTGGAAGGCCCTGACCTTGCTCTTTCCCCTGTGTCGTGTCCAGGATGTGAATGAAACCTGGAGTCTGTGTTACCCAGAGCTGTATGAGCCAGGCCAGCACAACCTGTACTTCAACAAGAAGGAATTTGTGAAGTGTTTACTGCATGGCATCTACAATTCCTTTGTGCTGTTCTTTGTCCCCATGGGGACCATCTTCAACTCAGAGCGCAGTGATGGGAAGGACATCTCCGACTTCCAGTCCTTCTCCCTGCTAGTGCAGACCACCCTGATCGGGGTCATGACAATGCAGGTGTGGCCCCTCAAAGTGGGACCAGGGGACTGGGCGGGGAGGCAAGGGGGCGTCGACAGGGAACACCTTCTGCCGTAGGCGCAGGGGATGGGGGGTGCTGACAGGTCATACGGTATCACACATGAACTAGTACCTTTCAGATTGCCCTGAGGACAACCTCCTGGACGATGATAAACCACACCTTCACATGGGGCAGCCTGGGGCTCTACTTCTGCATCCTAATCTTACTGTGTAGCGATGGCCTGTGTCTCAGGTACCCCAGCATCTTCAATTTCCTAGGTAAGACCTGACCAGCCAGGGTTTGGCATGGGGAGGGACTAATGGAATGCTAATTTAATGTTTCTGAGAGACTCTACATTATGATGCTTAGAGGTAAGAATAAGAGAGAGACTCTGTTCAAAGGGGGTGCAAAACATCTCCAGGAAAATATTTAACTTTAGAATTTACACATTTTTTTCAAGTATTTTAGATTATTTGACTTTCACAGGTGACAGAACAAGCATTCTGCACTCTGGTTTATGTTTTGCCTGCATGTGTGTCTGTGTGAAGGTGCCAGATCCCCTGGAACTGGGGTTCCAGTCAACTGTTGCTCTTCATGCAGTCTACTCATGCAACTTAGTCAAAAGGGGTTAGGGCCCTTTGGAAACCAGGGATCCAGCTGTGAGCTACCCTGTCAGTGGTGGAAATTGAACCCAAGTCCTGTGGAAGAGCAGCCAGTGCTTTTAACCACTGAGCCATCTCTCCAGCCTTGTTTGTTTGTTTATTCAAAGAAATGACCAGAAATTCCAGTGCAAATCCCTCTCCAGTAACTCGTCCTGCCTTAGTGTCTCTTAGTGGCTCTCCCTCTCTCCTTGCCATTCATCTGGATCAAAGAGTAGCTGTGCATGCTCAGTTCTCAGAGTAGCTGTGCGTGCGTGCTCGGTTCTCAGAGCATGCTCGGTTCCTAGCCACTAACTCGTTTTTTTTTCTCCAAAGGTTTTAATTTTTTTTTTTTTTAGTTTTATCACATTTGCTATATAATTATTTATTTATTGTGTGAGAGAGACAGACAGACAGAGACAGACAGATGGAAATAACAACTTAGAGGAGTTGGTTCTCACCTTCTACTGTGTGGTTCCCAGGGTTGGGACTCAGGTCCCCAGGCTTGCTCGGCACCATGCTTACCTCGCTCTGAGCTGTCCTGCAGGCCACCATGCCTTCTATGTGTCTTCTGCACAAGTGCACTGGCTAGGTGCCCTTATAGCCTACTCTCTCCCTCCCCGATCCCTCCAGCCCTGCCTTTAGAGGGAGACAAGGGTGCATGAATTGTCCCAGTTTTCATAGCAGATTCCTACCAGAGAGGAACCTGCTACATCTATCTGCTGAGTGGCTGTGCAAAGTGCAGAGTGTATAGCAGCATCGCCCTGATAGTCCTTCTCAGGAGACTTGACTGGCTGGATATCAGTGACTTCCTTCTGAGGACTGGATGTAGCGTGTGCTGGCTGATTTCTCCCACCCCAACCCTTCCCCAAGCTATTTTAGCCCTGTTCTTTGTTGGCTGACTGCCCACAGGTGTGGCCAGGAACAGCCTTAGTCAGCCGCAGATCTGGCTGTGCCTCATCCTCAGCATGGCCCTCTGTATGATCCCTCTGATTGGCTACAACTTTCTCAGACCACTGCTCTGGCCCATCAACGCTGACAAGGTGAGTGGGAGAAAGGAGCCTGCACAGGTGGGCCTCAGCGTCCCCTCTGACTTGGCCTCCACGTCTGAAAACCTTGCCCCCACGCTCTGCATATAGGTTCTGAACAGGATCCATTTTTGCTTGAAACATCCAACGCAAAACCAAGTCCAGTCCAAAATCAAACACCCAGGCCTTCGACGTTCTGCCTACGCATTCTCCCACAAACAGGGCTTTGGGGCCCTCATCACGTCTGGCAAGACGCTGAAATCCAGTGCCTTGGCAAAAAGCAAGAGGTTCTCCTAAAACATGGATGCCCTTAAGGAAACCTTCACCCAGCCAACTGTTGTTCCTCATCCCTGTTATTTATGCAACTTAGTAAGAGAGGGATCAGGGTGCTTCGGAAACCAGGGTTTCAACTTCTCCACTCCCCAGAAAGCTGTACCTGGGAAAGGTAAGGAAAGAGATAACAGCCCCTCAGCCAGGGCTGCAGCATTTCCAGAAGAGGCAAGTCCAAGCCTCCCAACATCCCCAGTTCTTAACCCAGACAAGCACATGCAGAAGCCATGAGAGGGGGAAGGGGGAGGAAGGTGGGCCCTGACTCTGCCACACACAGAGCAACTGGAACCCTTCCCAGACCCCAGGCGACAGGGTTCCCACCCAGACACTATTCTCAGACTTATCTGAAAATTCAGGGGGCCGGGTGAGTATTTTGTTGGCCCTGAGTAGTGAAGATGGAGGTAGTAGCTATGAAGAGTTGGTCTTAAGAAGCTGAATGAGTCTCTGGACCAAGTAGGAAAAAGAGAAGAAGAAGAAGAAGAAAAGGAAGAAAGGAAAGAAAAGGAAGGCAGGTCTTGCCTGGATAGGACAACTCAGAGTTTTGCCTTCTTGCCCTCTGACCCCTTGGATCTAAGAACTGATGCTTATGCAGGCATTAGAAGCAAGAGGGGAATAGATGCAGGGGATTAAAACAACTTCTCAAGGGGATGTAAGCCATTGCTGGTGAGCATTTGTCTTCTATAAAATTATTTTGAGAAGTAATTATATGTACTTTGTATGTACTTGCGCAACTGTTTCTAAGACATTTGTGGAGAAATAAACGGAGAAATAAATTGCTCATTTTGAAGACGTTTGTATGGTCTTTTGGGGCCCTGGAGAGAACCACATAACCTGAGTGCCATCATTATGAAGCATAATATAAGCACACCCTATGTGTCCCCCATTCCCTCCCTCTCCTCTGTCAGCCTCTCTACATTTCTGCCCCTAAAGTCAAGGTTGGCCTTAGCCCCACCACACATTTTAAGTACATAGCTCTATCCAGTTCACATACCTTTAACATGTGTCCTGAGACTTCAACCCTAGGTTTTAAGTTCTCTGTGTATCTTAAGTAAGCTGATGACTTCCCATAACAATAGAACAACGATCCCCATCTCTCCTCAGATATTAGCAAACTGAATCGGAGGCCCTTTACTCAGTTACTTAGTCAAAATGTAAGCTCAGCATGCCCAACTCAAACTGACCATCCCCCTGCAGCCCTCCCAATGCCAGGACACCATCACTGTCACCCTGTCACCCAAGGCCCAGAGCGACTGCAGCCATCCTCTGCTTTTTCTTCTAGTCACTCAGTCCCCATCAGGGCACAGAAGGACTTCATTCTTATCTCTAGGTTTCTGTTCCTTCCTGTTACAATGATATTATTACCTTTGCTCAGAATTATATCACCTCTTATCACCCACACAGGAACACACTCATGTACACACCACACACACACACACACACACACACACACACACACACACACAGAGCCTGTTTCTCTGAATCTTCTAAAGCATCGACATTACTATTTCCAGATTCATCTTCCTGAAAGGAGAATTTGTTGGCCTGTATCCCCAGCTTAGCTCTCTACACAAGTTTAAATCTATACCCTGTTGGTGGTCTCCTCTAGCCTCGTCTTCAACCCCTCGTCCATCTGCCTTTGCCTGTCATGAAATTGCTGGCCTCCATGTCATCAGGGACATAGGGTTCACCATCCTCGAATGCTTTTCCCCACCCTCTTTGTTACCTAGTGAACTTAATACTTATCCTTACGAGCTCGGACTCACCGCAACTAGATATAACCTGTTAGTTTATCAGGTGCCACTGAGTTTTCCATCGCATGACTTCACCTGACTATGGGACTCACAGGCTGGCCTAGAACTGGCTGGTCTAGTCTGACCTTAACTCATGATCTTGCCTCCCGAGCGCTGGTATTATAAGCTAGTTCCCAGCCCAGCTTTTTTTTCTTTTTTTCTTTTTTCTTTTTTTTTTTTTTTTTTGAGACAGGGTTTCTCTGTATACCCCTGGCTGTCCTGGAACTCACTTTGTAGACCAGGCTGGCCTCAAACTCAGAAATCCACCTGCCTCTGCCTCCCAAGTGCTGGGATTAAAGTGCCTGGCCCCAGCCCAGCTTTAAGGTTAATTTTTTTTTTTTCTTCAGGCACTTGCCCTAATTTCCTGGCGTGATTCTCTACCTGTCCTGTTGTTTCTGTTTATGCCTCTGTCTGTAGCACTTATCAGACTGTAAGCATGTTTGCTTCCTGTTAGCATATACCTCTAACAGAGGTCAGTTGGAGGCACGGTGAATGGCGGAATGACTGAAAGCTGCTGCCCTGCCTGTGTGTTTTGTAATGTGTGGATGCCTGTGGAGAAGTGTGCACGCAGTGTGCTCCCTTTCATGTGAAGGCTGAGGACAGCCACAGGCGACATCATTCTTAGTTCACCCCCTTTGCAACCTTTTATTGGCCTGATGCTCCCCAATTAAGCTGGGCTGACTAGCCTGCCAGCCCCAGGTTTCAGTGTGTCTCCAATGCCCTGAGGCTGATGTCGTAAGCAAGCACCGTCACTTACAACTGTGGCTGGAACTTCTGCATGGGTTCTGGCATGGAAGTCAGGTCTTCATGTTTGTCAGGTAAGCACTTGTTTTGTTTTGCTTTTTGTTTTTTGTTTTTTGTTTTTTGTTTTTCGAGACAGGGTCTCTCTGTGTAGCCCTGGCTGTCCTGGAACTCACTCTGTAGATCAGGCTGGCCTCGAACTCAGAAATCTGCCTGCCTCTGCCTCCCAAGTGCTGGGATTAAAAGTGTACACCACCACTGCCCAAAACAATAGGCAGTTGTTTGTTTGTTTGTTTGTTTGTTGTTTTGGTCAGGTAAGCACTTGACCAGACCTATTTCTGTTGGTTTGTTTGAGGTAGGATCTCATTCTAGCTCAAGCTGACCTGGAATCTAATCTATATATAGTTCAGGACAGCTCTGAACTCACATGTCGAAGCTCTCACACGAGTGGGAGGAACCACCACAAGCCCATCCTTCTTCCTTTGTCTAACTGATAGTTACCCGCTCTGTTTGGGCCACTGGCTCTCCCTTCGCTTGTCAACACAATCTCCTGTTCTTTGGGGTGACTCTCTGCTATGTTAGAGAACAGTTTAAACCTTTGATTGCTTATAGACCCGTTTTCATAATGGTTTGCCTCTCTCGCTTTTCACCTAGGCCATAAATGACGTCCCAGGGGAAAGAGCCACATGCTGGCTTTGTGGAGGTTTGTTTTATGTATGATTCTTACCATCCCACAGAAGCCAAACACTTCGTGTTTTCCATTGTTGACTTAGCCTAAGCTTGCTTCTTGCCTTTTCCTTGCAAATGAAGCTTGTCCTTCTGTAGGCTGTTTCTAGTCATTCTTGGGGGGCCTCGGAACCTCTTCTTGTGGGATCGCCCATGATCTCCCACAGAAGGCATCTGTAAAGGTAGAGTTTGGACCAGTGTTATCCCCAGAGCTCCAGAGTGGTCAGCACTCTCTCTTGGTACTTTATATGCATCCTGGCATGACTGTCCAAGCCTTAGACTCTAAAGAGGAGCCGGACATTAAGTACCACATTCAGGAGCGTGTGTGCAGAACAAGTTCTCGCTCATCATTGCCCTGCATACTTTGAGGAAAGGGACAGAGATGTCGGATCTCTGGGGGGAACAGTTAGTGGGCTTTAAATTAGTCCTCAATTCAGTCCAAGTAGAGAAGGATATGAGGAAATACTTGGGAAGAGTGTTGATACAATTGACAGATATGATTAGGGAACACAAAAATATGGACACCCTACTTATCACTAGAAAGTCTTTTAGAAAGCAAGAAAAGATTAGCGATCTGCCCTGTGCGGGAGTAGGGAGTGTGGCTGCTGTGTGTGCTCCCATGGATCTCCAGGACAAAGTGTTACCCAATGACCATGCAGACCACACGACAAAGGACACACTGTAGCGGTGAGTTTAGCTAACTACTCTGTGCTCCCAATGGGTCACAGGTGTGCACCTGCCCAAGAGCTATCTGGATTCTCGGATGAAAGACACACACACACACACACACACACACACACACACACACACACACCAGTTAATTTTAATATGCCATGACTAGCTTAATGGCTGGGCATTTCTTTTTTTCTTTTTTTTCTCCCATTCTCCCTCCAACTCCGCTCACTTTGGCCCTAAGATTTATTGTTATATATGTAAGTACACTGTAGCTGACTTCAGACACACCAGAAGAGGGCGTCAGATCTCATTACAGATGGTTGTGAGCCACCATGTGGTCGCTGGGACTTGAACTCAGGACCTCTGGAAGAGTAGTCAGTGCTCTTAACCACTTTCCAGCCCCCGTGGCTGGGCCCTGCCTGTGCTCCTGAGGTACCATCTTTCAGAATCATTATTCCACCTCTGCTACCCAAACACAGTTGGGGAAGCTGGCAGGCCTCTAGGTCTGGTCTTCCATCTTCCCTGTCATGGCAATCTCTCCTCCTCTCTCTAACCCTGATCCCTTGAGGAGAAGCTAAGTGCGGTTATTCGCTGGAGTCTAAAAGCACGTTATGACAGCATACATCAGGTAAGAAATTTCTTCTCCTCATCTCCCCGCTGCCCCGCTCAGACTCTGGAGAGATGAGGGTTGGCAAACTGGAAGGAGAGAAAAGTGGGTCAACACAAGCATCCACTGAGCTCCACTGTGTCTTCCCACGGAACATGAGCACCTGCAATCCAGCAGAGCTCGGGAACAAGGCAAAGCATGCTTTGCGAATTTTAAAAATTAAAGGGCTGGCTCAGTGGTAAGAGCGCTTACGGCTCTTGCAAAGGACCTGGGTTTGATTCCCAGTCCCCACAGGGTGGCTCATGACATCCAGCACCATTAGGCATGCACAGCAGCACAAGGACATACATACAAGCAAAACACTTATACCTCACAATAATAAAAGAAATGAATATAAAAATTAATCCAGGCTGTTTTGTACACCCATAATACCAAGATTTAGGAAGCAAAGGCGAGAAGGTTAGAAGGTTAAAGGCCATCCTTGGCTGTATAATGAGTTCAAGAGCAATCTGAGGTATGTGCGACACTCTCTCTAAAAACCAAACAGATCTCAGTTTCATTAAGTCACCTTAATTACTAAAATGGAAGCTAAAGTGACAAACATCAATTGCTACCTTAAAATAACAAGAAATTTCATGGAATTCAGAGTCGAAGATATAGTCAGAGAAGAATATCTTTTCAAATTTTTTTAAGATGGAGTCTACCAGCGTAGCCCAGGCTGGCCTAGATCTTGTGATCCTTCTGCCTCAGTTGCTCGAGTACTGGAATTATAGGCATATGGTCCTACATTTAGTCAATAAATGGTTTTATAGTTATCCCTCCCTTCACGAATTCTATTCTTTGAAGATTCTAGTTACACAGGCACACATTCTCTTATAGCTTGCTAATTAGACCTATAGATTTGTCTGTAGACTGTCCCATGGCCTTGTGGAACTTTCACTCTCTGTTCATCACATTCATCCACAGACACAGCAAATGGGTATTGAGCATCATGATCTAGGTGCTGGCTGGGACTCCGCAGAGACGGTGAAGGGAGAAACAGAGATTTCTGTCATCATAGACTATGTCTGTAGTAGACAGCGACACATAAACATCATCCAGTGTCCAGGTTCTGCTGCTGACAATGTCATACCACAAACTAAGTACATTTCATTTGTTTTTTTTTTAAAGCTTAGTTTGAAATAAACATAGGAACACACACACACAATGTAAAAAAAGGGGGGGGGGGCTTCATTTCCTTAACAGCTCTGGCCAAAGACTGAAAGCCACATCTAGTAACAGCCTTTCTGTTACTAGAAGCCATAGCAGTAGAAGCCAAGAGCCACGGAGTGTTCCAGAGTCCTAGCCAAACTAACTTCCATAGGGAATCCATTCTTGAGATAAATTATTAACCCATTAATTATTAAAATCCATTTATGAGGACAGAGTCCTAACTGTATAGGTCTCTCTCTCTTAATACCTTGTAATGGGGAGTGATGAATTCGGGGGGCAGGGTGCAAACCGTTATTCAAAGTTTAGCAGACAGGTGCTACTCTGATTTTTTTTCATTATTTTGTTGTATGTGTTTCACTGCATGTATGTCTGTGCACCACATATGCACAGTGTCTGTGGAAGCCAGAGGAGGATCCCCTAGAACTGGAGTTCTAGTCAGTTGTGAGCAGCCATGTGGGTGCTGGGAACAAAACCCAGATTCTGTGGACGAGCAATCAGTCCTCTTAACCACTGAGCCACCTGTCCAGCCCCACAACTGCCACCCTTAATAGTGAGAGGCTATGGAATGATAAACTGCCACTTTATATTTAATGGTCCAAGAAGGGTGTCCTGAGAGAGTGACAGGATCGGAGGGAGGGCGAGGATGCTTGCCAAGCAAGTCTGGTGACGTGGTCCTTTCAAACCCTGGAGCCCTTATAAAGCTGGGAGGCAGAATGGACTCTGAAAGTTGTTTTTAACCATGTGCATGCCTATGCAACACATACACGCGCGCACACACACACACACACACTCACACACACACGCACGCGCACACACACACGGGGGGGGGGGGGATTCAAATCTATGGGACTGGTGGTGCATGCTTTGAATCCTAGCACTCTGGAAGCAGAGACAGGCAGATTTCTGTAAATTCAAGGCCAGCCTAACATAGCAAGTTCCAGGCCAGACAAGGCCACATAGTGAAACTCTTGCCTCAAAACCATAACATAGCTGTTAACACAGCTATACATAATACAACCAAGGGCTGGGACAGTGGAGAGTTTTAAATCCCATTTGAAGATTTCAATTTCTATAATTTTTATTTTATATATACGGGTGTTTCGTCTACATGTCTGTGCACCATGTGCATGCCCTGTACCCACGGAGTCAAGAGGAGGCGTTGGGTCCTCAGGGGGAGGAGAACAGGAATTACAGAGGAATGGATATGAGCCGCCTCGTTTGGTTGATGTTTCTGCAAGTTCTGCTCATTTGCTGTTACTGTTTTTGTTTTGCTTTGTGGGATGTTGTTCTTGTTTGAGTTGTTTCCTTTTTTTGGATGGAGAAAGAAGAGGAATGGATCTGAGAGAGATGTGGGGAGAGGGTCTGGAAAGAATGGAGGGAGAATTGTGGTCAAATGTAATGTATGAGAGAAGAATTTTAATGGAGGCCTCAATTCTTGAAACTACATAACCTCTTTATTTTTAATTCCTTTAAAAATTTTATGTCTATGGGTGTTTTGCCTACATGTATGTCTGTGCACCAAGTGTGTTCAGAAAGCCCTGGATTCAATTCCGAGCACCCACATGGTGGCCCACAACCCGTGCTTGGGGATCTGACACCCTTTTCTGGCTTCTGCATGTCCAAGGTGCCGCCTCCTTTTGGAAGAGCTAACAGCCTTCTCCACTTCACCCTCATGCAAAATCGTCACGACTTGACTTTGGGACAGGGGGTTGTGGCACAGTTTATAACCCAAGCACTGGAGAGGCAGGCAGGCAGGTCTCTGAGTCCAGGCCAGTCAGAGCTACATAGTTAGATCTTGCCTCAGAAAACAGAAAGCAAGCAAGCCAGCACTTCCTTGTCTCTCCGTCCTTTACAGGTAAGCCCAGAGTCGGTACAGGAAGTTCTCCATCATCCAAGCCCAGAGGTCCCTTCCAGGGCTCCCCCGGTTCTCAAGCCCGCAAAGCTGCCCCTTTGTCTCCTCACGTATGCTGGCTCCTTCTACAGCTGTTTTTGCTTTCTGCTTGCTTGCTTGCTTTTTGAGACACGGTTCACTATCTCTTTAGCCTCATCTGGCTGGAACCCACCACATAGAACAGGCTTACCGGTAGATGTATTTTCTCTCCCTCTCTCTCTCTTCCTCCAACCCTCCCTCCCCCGTTACTCAGATATAGGCCAGATTAAAAGTAGATAAAGGCAGGTTTATTAGGAGGCAGCTCTCAGGTGGGCTCACACGGTGGAGGTCCGTGAAGTCACACATCAGGTCAAGCAAGGGGGATTTTAAAGAGTTTAGGCGAGGAATGATGACGTGCTAGCTAGGAACTGGGTTGGTGTCCACACACGGTCAAAAACTGAGCCCCTGGGTGGGCACTCTTGGGTAGGTTTGCCGGAAACAGGGAGATGTGCTTACATATTAGCCCGGAGTTTTCTCTAAATAGAGGGAGGGCGGGGTTGGGGGAAGGGGAGGCGGTGGTGCCCAGTTTATGAGCAGAGGATCCAGCCTAACACCTCAAACTCACAGAGATCTCTCTGCCCCTGTAGCATGTGACACCGTGCCCAACAAACTTTTACCTCTCACTCATTCTTTAAAACTCATTTCCCAGCACTTCTGTGACTGCGAGGCAGTGTGACTTTAACCTGCCTGCTTGGCTGGCCTATCGAAGTTGTGATTCCGAACGGATAGGGTTGGGAGGCACTGGTAGCCTTCATTTACCCAGCGGGGCACGCCCTGCCCTCCAAGGCAGCAGGAGTTCGGGGGCCAGATTTCACCTTGACTGTGCATGGGGTACTGAAAATACCAAAGCCCGAGAGCCATCCTGCCCACACCACACCCCAGTGGCTGAGTCCACAGGTCTCAAGGGAAGCCAGGCTTTCGCGTTTTGTCCTTGTTCTTCTGGGGTTTTGTTTCCTTAACATTTTTTTCCCCATTTCTTCACGATGTTCTCCCGGAATCCACGGTGAGGCTCGCTGCCTCGGGCGAAGCTGGGGGGCCACACGCACCTGCTCCGGAGGCCCCCGCTGGTCTGCGCACCCGGCTCCTCCAAGCTCAAGCGCAGGGCGGCGCCGCACTCCGCCCGCTGGCTCCTGGCAAAGCCGTGCGCGTGACTCGCGCTGTGCGCAGCGCCGCAGCCGGGGAGGTGGGCGCGCCCGCGGGCTTGGCGGGCCGAACCAACGCGCCTCGCGGAGGGGCCGCGCGAGGGCTGCCCAGAGCGGACCATCGGCACCACGCCTGCAGGGGGCGCCGGGCGTTACCAACGCGCGGAGCCGAGGGGAGCGGAGGGGAGCGCCGGCGTGGGCTGCCACGCGACCCCTGGAGGCGCCGGGAGGCGCGAGACAACGCCGCCCGCGCGGAGAGACGCGGCCGAGGCGAGAAGCAAGGTAGGCGCGCCTCTCCCGAGGCTACCGGGGCCCTGGACACCCACTGCCTCCACATTGCCAGGGGTCCCTCGGGACGGGGCCTCGGCCTGCCAACACCCTGCCCTTCGCCAGGCGCCCTGCCTGCCCGCCCCGCCCTCGCGCCTCCCCTCTGCACCCTCTGGTCCCTGACTCTGCTGCAGACCCTGCTGTTCGGAGGTCCAAGGAACCCTCCAGAAACCCAGCATCAGCCAGCCAGCCCTTTAGGCACCATCCTAGGTCCACCCCCAACCGTCTCCTCAAACTGTCCCCCTTCCCCCCCACCCCCCGAGACGCCTGGACCGGCTCGTGCCAGCCATCGCTGAACCCACATCTGCGTTCTCACGGTGGGAGCACAGCTGCCTGTCATCTCAGGCAGTGACCTCAGTGGGTCCTCTTCGCCCTCCGTGCCTTTGGATCCCGGTCCCCTAGTTGGCCCTTGCTTAGCTCCAGCTTCATTCCTCCCTCATTCTCACTTTTATCTGGACGAAACCTTTACTTCGCCAGTGCCCTGTTACCACCCTCACCTGCCTCAAAGGACAAGGTGATCCAGTTGTCATAGACTAGCTGTGGATTCCCAAAGTGGCCCTGCAGATACCAAGAGGGCCATACACTCACTGCTCATTTTTGTTTCCCCAGCCCCCCAGCACAGTGCCCGGCACATAGTAGCACGAATTAAATACTTTATGGACAGGTGAATGAATGAATGAGTGAATGAATGCAGGGGCTGCAGGGCAGGATAGGTGTGCCTAATTACATAAAGCTGGAAGGGGTGTCATTTGGGGGATTGGTTCAGTCTTTCAGCCTAGGAATATACAAAATCCACTCATTCTTTAGTTTCATTTGCATTAGCACTTCTATATACCCACGGTTTATGTTTTTTTTTTTTTTAAGGCAATCTTAAGGCTGCAGAGATTCTTATTGGTTAGTTCCTTAGAGGTTACCCAGATAATCTTGAAAGAGCTTTGCCAGGGTTACAGCTCCTCTTCCGTGGAGACTAGATGCTCCTCGCCCTGGGGACGAATTCTAGAGCCAGCCCTAGCCCTAAAGACTGACTCTGTAGCTGGTGCTTCAGGCAGGCTGAAGAAGTGAAGGACTTTGGTTAGGGTCGGGGTTCGGGGATCTATTTATGGCCCAGGCTTTAAGGAAAGTAGGCGGTGTGGCTGGATGATGAAATAATGCTGGTAAACAGTAGCCATTCACAAGCTAGGAAGTAGTGCCTGATCGTAGCATCATTCTAACCAGTCCCTTCTGAACACCACAGAACCGACGGAAGCCTTAGTGTGGCCGTGGGGGAAGAAGCCGTCTAAACACTACCTAGTACCCCTTCCTGCTGCTTGGGCTCTTAAAGCTCTGTTCCTTGCTGCCTTCCTCAGGTTTTTAATTTTTAAAGTCGAGCGGCACTTTGGTTGTGGTTTGGTGGGTTGTTTTGTTTTGTTTTGTTTGCCCGGCCTCACTTTGTAGCCCTGGCAAACCTTGAACTCAGAGACATCCACCCACCTCTGCCTCCCAAGCGATGGGGATTAAAGGTGTGGTCCACCACACCCCATTTGACCATCACTGTTTGAAGGTAAGCCTGCCTTAGGGTATGTTTTTTTTTCCTTGTCTGCGTCTGCTTTGATTCTCCTACCCTTTGACATGTCCCTGTAAAATTAAACTTTGGATCACAGAGACTCAGCATGGGGAGGGACTCCTAAGCCACATTAAGCAATATGACTATTCACTTTCCTTTGGTGTAATCAGTATTTTTTTTTTAACAGAACTTTCTACTTTTTCTGCCCTAGGCTCCTTGTAACCCCAGATCAGAACAGTCTAGATTATTGATTTTTCTCCTCAATCCCAAAATGTCAGAGCATTGCCAGATAAGATTGTTGCCCAGTTAAATTTAAATTTTTGTTCAACAACAGAGCCCTATAATTTTACTTGCTAAAACTGGTGACCGTAGTTCATGGGGAGGCTTATGTGTATTCTATTTTCCTCTCAGGGCTCGCTTGCAAATTTAGGACAACAACTCACCCTTTTCTTCCGGTCTTCCTCTTACTCATGCACAATGACTGTGCAGTCTGCAAAGAGTCACTTGACCAAGGAGGTCATGCAGTCCGTGCTAAGCTGAGGACAGGCTCTGGGAAATGCTCTGGGTACTCCGTGTTAAGCTTACCCAGAAGGAACCCACGCCCACAGTGGTTTACAATATTGTTCTTCTACTCAGTGAGTCTGTCTTACATGGGAGTGCCTTTTGGGTGGCCAGGTATTAACGCTGCTTCAAGACGCTGGCTTCGGGCGTTGGGGTAGAATGGTGGGTGGGGGATTCTAACACGAGTGTAACTTGATAGCATATTCTCTGTTGTACCAAAATTGCTCTCCTTTTCGTTATGATAAAACTTTATATTGTTGTACAGCCGTCTTCATCCATTCTTAGAACGTTCATCTTTTTATGTTTTTATTTGTTTATTTATCTTTATGTGTATAGGTGTTTTGCCTGCACATATGTCTGTGCACCAAATGCATGCAGGGAGCCCTAGTAGGCCAGAAGAGGGTGACCCATGCTCCCTGGGACTGGAGTTACAGACAATTGTGAGCCTGTGGGTGCTGGGAATCGAACCGAGGTCCTTTGGAAGAGCAGCCAGTGTTCTTAATCACTAAGTCATCTCTTTAACCCCCCCCCTTTTTTTTTCATCTCCTAAACTGACTCTGCACCAGTGAGACTAACTCCCCACTCCCCCACCTCTCATCTCCTGGGCTCAGTGCCCCACTTCTGCCTCTGGGTTTGACTACTGTGGGTGCCACACATAGATGGAATAATATTTATCACTTTGAAACTAGATTCTTTTACCTAACATAATGTTTTCAGTTTTATCCATGTCATAGTTCATATCAGAATTTCCTCAGACTGAATAACTGTGTGTGTGTGTGTGTGTGTGTGTGTGTGTGTGCGCGCGCGCGCGCGCGCATGTGCGTGCCGCATTCCGTTTGTCTATCTGTTGACAATGTGGGTTGCTTTCACCGTTTGTCTGTCATGAACCGTGCTGGGAAGGAATATGAATGTGCAGATATGTTTGAGGTTCTTGGGTTTTGTGTTGTATACCAAGGAAGGAGTTGCTGGGCTATATGATAAGTTTGTGAGTTTATTTTTTATTACAAGAACCAGCATAGTTTCTCAGACACTGTACAGGTAGGTTCTCACTCCCCTCAGTGTGTAGGGGTCCACTTTGTCCGTATCCTCACCGACACTCGTGATCCTATAGGTCTTAAGTAGCTGTCCTTATGAGTATAAAGTAATGTCATTATAGGTTTTGTTTGTTTTGTTATTCTGTCTTACAATGCCAGGGATCAAATTCAAAACTCAGGCACGGCCCTTTGTCCCACATCGACACAGGCCTACTGGGATTGCCGTTGGCCTCAGGGTATAGTGGGAGCAGGCCTTCAGCTAGTGATCCTCCTGCCTCACCTTCTCCTGTGGCTGCCATTGCTTTATTACATTTTCACACATCCACCACCATAAGTTGTCCGCCTTCTCCCCTTCCCCCCAGGCTCCCCTGTGAGGATTGGTTTGCACTCCACTGATGCTGACCCGTGGGACCTGGTTTTGTACCGTTACCAGCTATAGCTCTTTGGAAAAATGTCTACTCAAGTCCGGGCCCCATTTTGTACTGGGTGGGTTTCTGCGGCCAAGTTACCTGAGTTCTTTACATATTTAAACATTAGCCTGCCGATCAGGTAAGTGCTCTGCTCCCATTCCCTGAGCTGGCTTTTCTTTCTTGATGGTTTAGTTTTTGTTTCTTTTAGACAAGGTCTGTTTAGCCCAGGCTGGCTTTGGACTCAATATAAAGGCCTTTTATTTCTTTGACTAAGTTTATTCCTAAGTAATTTTTTCTTTTTGATGTTACTATATACGGAATCACTTTCTTAATTCCCATTTTGGGTTTTTCATGGTTAGTGTGTAGAAACACAACTGATTTTTCCCTGTTAATTTTGTGTCCTGCAACTTTACAGAATTTGTTCTAACTGCTTTTGTGGAGTTTGGGGGGCTTTCTGATTGTGGGAGCATTTCAGCTGGGGATAAAGATAATTTTACTTATTCTTTAATTTGGATGTCATCTACTTATTTATTCATTGGCCTCACTTCTCAGGCTAGGCCTCCTGATAACTGATGAATAGAGTTGGCAAAGTAAAATGTAGTTACTCCTAACACCCAGTCCTTATAGATTTGATGATTTGGTATCTGAGTCCTCAGTTGACACCTAGAAAACAAAACAAAACAAAACAAAACAGGCCCATTAATTAGAAGTAGAGAATTGTGGGGCTGGAGAAGTGGCCCAGCTGTTAAGAATACTTGGTGCCCTGTTGGAGGACCAGAGCTCAGTTCCCAACATCCATCAAACTTCCATCAAAAACACCTTACAGCTGCCTGTCGCTCCAGCTGCAGGAGGTCTGGGGCTCTATTTTTTGTCCTCAGTGAACACCTGCACTTACCTGTGCATGTATACACACAGATACACTTACAGTCATGTAATTTTTTTAACCTTTAAAAAACAGAATTGTCAGCCGGGCAGTGGGGCATGCCTTTAATCCCAGCACTTGGGAGGCAGAGGCAAGCGGATTTCTGAGTTCGAAGCCAGCCTGGTCTACAAAGTGAGTTCCAGGACAGCCAGGGCTATACAGAGAAACCCTGTCTTGAAAATACCAAAAAAAACAAAACAAAACAAAACAAACAAAAAACTGAATTGTCAAAGAAAAGTTACATTATAACCTATGTAGTCTAAATAGAACAAAAATATGTAATATATTTTAGAAGGATTTATATGCCAACAGGTAAGGCTTTTTGTTTTCTTTCATATATATATATATATATATATATATATATATACACATATATATATATGTGATTTTTTTTACGTGTATGAATGTCTTGCCTACATGTACATATGTGTGCCCCATGTACTCCTGGTGCCCCTTGGAAGCTAAAAGAAGTTGTAAGTTATAAGAGTTATAAGTTACCATGTTGGTGCTGGGAACCAGGCGCCTGCAGGAAAGGCACATACTCTCCACCATGGAGATGAGGGGGAGGGGGGGAGAGTGATGGGTCTGTGTCATGTAAATGTGTGAAATCTTTGGTGATGTGGTCAACCCGCTGCCCTCTTGCTACAATATAGTTATCCTATGCTCCAAAGGCTACATTTGTTTGCTGTAGAGCTAAAGGCTACAGCTGGATTGGATGGCTGAGTATGTTCCAAAGGTCCTAGAATGTTTGTTGCTATTAGTTTGAGCCACAGTCCACTATGTAGCCTGGGCCAGATTTTCTTGCCTCAGCTGCCCAAATTGCTAGGTGTACAGCATGTACCAGGCTCTGGAAAGCTGTTTCTCCCGCTGAGCCCTTGTCCCAACTAGCCCGAAGTTAAGAGACATGGTTGGGTTGGGAGTCTACAACCAGTGAGTGAGCTCTACAGCTGTGCAGCAGTGATTGGAGAGAAATGTTACCAAATACTTAGTACATATGTCTTAGGGTTTCACTGCTGTGAACAGACACCATGACCAAGGCAAGGCAACTCTTACAAGGACAACATTTTAACTGGGGTTAGCTTACAGGTTCAGAGGTTCAGTCCATTATCATCAAGGTGGGAGCAAGGCAGTTTCCAGACAGGCATGGTGCAGGCAGAGCTAAGAATTCTACATCTTCATCTGAAGGCTGCTAGCGGAAGACCGTCTCTTCCAGGAAGCTAGGGTAAGGGTCTTAAGCCCACACCTATAGTGACACACCTACTACAACAAGGCCATACCTCCTAATAGTGCCACTCCGTGGGTAAACATATACAAACCATCACAGCATACATACAGTCCTAAATTCCTAGGAAGCTCTTGGTCTGAAATCAGCGAGCTGCACAGAGCTGGCTGAATTGTAGATCCTTTTCTCCTTTCTACTCTAAGGCCTAAATTCATTTGTCAGTTTATTTAGGCCAGAGTTAAAAAATGTTCTTCTAGTCATATTTTCCTGTTTTTAGTATGACAACTTTGAGGTTTGGAATAAATACATATACCACTTAAATATATGTGTGCATGTAGATTCTAAGAACGAGAGCGCTCTTGATTAGAGATGTCTTCCTCTAGTTTTCCCTAGACATATGCTTTCGAATTTTAAAATGAGAAAAAAACAATTCCCCCTGCATCACTCCTGAAATTCCTGTTGGGAAGTGTAGCATAAGGCCCGGGTGCTTACATACCTAAAAATATGCCTAGGAAAGGGAACTGGGGAGAGGGCTCAGCAGGTAAGAGCACTGGCTGCTCTTCCAGAGAACGTGGATTTGGTTCCTCACACCCCTGTTGTGGTTAACAACCATCTGAACTCTAGTTCCAAGGGATCTGAAGCTTTCTTCCAGTCTCGCTGGCATTGCATGCAGGTGATGCATAGACGTAAAAACACCCATATAAATAAAAAATAAAGCTTGTTTTGTTTTGTTTTTCGAAACAAGGTTTCTCTGTCCACCCCCCAGCTGTCCTGAAACTCACTCTGTAGACCAGGCTAGCTTCAAACTCTCAGAGATCCACCCACTTTTGCCTCCCAAGTGCTGGGATTAAAGGCATGAACCATCACTGCCCAGCTTAAAACAAATCTTTTTTTTTTTAATATTTATTTTATGTATATGAATACACCATTGCTCTCTTCAGACACACCAGAAGAGGGCATCAGACCCCATTACAGATGGTTGTGAGCCACCACGTGGTTGCTGGGAATTGAACTCAGGACCTCTGGAAGAACAGTCAATGCTCTTAACCACTGAGCCATCTCTCCAGCCCAAAAAACACATCTTGTTTTAAAGATCCATAGGTGGAACACTGCCTGGCTTAAAATAATTTAAAAAAAAACAAAATCCCAAGGAAGGGCAGATGGTGTGGGCTCATGGACCACCCCGGGAAGTGCTGCTATTCCAGCTGTAATCTCAGCTCCTTACCCTGTAGATCTCAGCTCCGATCAGTGTAAGGGGGTTTCTTGTTTGGTTTTACTGTTATTGTTTTGTTTTGACACATGGTCTCACTATGTAGTCCTAGCTGACCTGCAACTCACTATGTAGACCAGGCTGGCCCTGAACTTACAGAGATCCACCTCTCCTTCCTCCCAAGCACTGGGATCAAAGGCATGTGTCACCACACCCAGCTAAAGCAGAAATCTAAGAGAAGCTCTATGGAGTGGGGAGGAGGCCGCTCTCATGGAAGACCCAGGTTCAGTTCCCAGCACCTAAATACCATCTCACAGCCACCTGTAACCCAGCTCCATGGCATCTGACACCCTCTTCTGGCCTCCTGGTGCCATGAAGAGGTGCTCATACATACATGGTGCAATGCATACATACATGGTGCAATGCACATATTCATACATGGTACCATGCATACATACATGGTGCAGTGCATATATTCGTACATGGTACACATGCATACATACATACATAAATGGTGTACATGCATATATTTATACATGGTGCACATGCATAAATACATGGTACACATGCATAAATACATGGTGCACATGCATACATACATGGTACAATGCATACATACATAGTGTACATATATACATGCAGGCAAACTGTTCATACACATAAAATATTTTTTTTTTAATTTTTGAGACACAGTCTCACTATTTAGCCATTGGTGGTTTGAAACTCATATGTAGACCAGGCTAGTCTTCAAACTCACAGAGATCCACCCACCTCTGCCTCCCAAGTGCTGGGATTAAAGGTGTGTTCTGCCTGGCCATAATGGTAGAAATGGAGTCTCTGAACCCAAGGGCTCTTAAAAACTTATACTCTTACAGTTTTTGAAATTCTAAATTTATTAAAAATGATTGAGGGGCTAGAAAGATGGCCCAGTGGTTAGGAGCACTGGCTGCTCATGCAGCGGACCCAGGACCAACTTCCAGCACCCACGCAGTGGTTAACAACTATAACTCTAATTCCACAGACTCTGACACTCCCTCTGGCCTCTGAATACCAGGCATACATGCAGGGGAAACACAAGATAACAATCTTGTAAATGTTTAAATGGTTGAAGTTCAAGTCTGGATTGTAGTTATTGAGGAATGTTTTAAATATTCACATTAACAAATAATTTTCATGCAAAAATTCCTGGAATGTTTGTGAAGGTCCGGAGGCAGGAAAATGACTGGTATTTCAGAAGAGATAACACTGGTGTGGTTGAAAGTATCCCTCATGTTTGCTAACCTGGAGTTCACTGAGATTCTGGGACAAACAGAATCAGAGAGGTAACAGGAATTGAGACCAGACAGTCAAGGATTCAAGAGTTTACGGAAGCCTGGGGGATAGCACGTGTCACCAGCACTTAAGAGGCTGAGACTGGAGGGTCATGTGTTCAAAACCAGCCTGGACTGTAAAGGACATTTGAGGTCAGTCCTGCCTCTAGGACCAGATTCTCTCTCAAAGAAGAGGGAAGGGGTAGAAAGTATCAAATGGAAAATTAGATACATAGAAACCTTGTGAGTAGCCAGTCGGTGCCACCTGCTAAAGGTACTAGCATCATGGGTCAGTGCGCCTGACCATTTGGCATCAGTGGATTTAGTTTAAATAACAGTAAGCTTAGTTATGAAGTCATGTAACAGTTTCTGATGAGCAGCAGTCCCCAGCTACTGCGTGCTGCCCTCCCTGCCCTCCAGTGACACTGCTGTTCTGTGTTTGTAGTCGCTGTTTTGTTTTTGACAGGGCCTCACTATGGGATCCTGGCTGGCCTGAATTTGTTATGTAAACCAAGCTTGTCTCAAAGTCCTGAACATCCCGCCTCTGCCTCTGTGCTAGGATTGCAGGCATCAGCCACAGCACGGAGACCCTCTGTCCGCCCTGATCTCATCATTGTATCTCCTGTCCTCTGATCACCAGTGGGCTCCAGGTCGGGTGCTGCCAGAGAGTAACTCCTGCTGACAGCTCCCCTCGCTGGTTCCCTAGCTGTGTCCCCATTTCTGAGTAATACATTTCTCTGTTCCTTCTTTTATTTATTTACTCATTGTGTAGCCCAGGCCATAGCAATTTCTCTGCTTCCTTCTGGGCACTGAGATCTCAGCAGGGACCACCATGCCTGGCTTACAGCCTCAGCATGGGGGTGCAGGTGGGGGGCAGGGTGTCTGCTTCTGCACAGGCCCTGTAGCCCAGGCTGACTTAGAACTCACTGTTCACCGTGTATCAGATCTCTACGAGCTTTAAAAACCTTTTAACTTTGTAGTCTGGAAAGCAGAGCCTTAGCATTTATAACCCACCTTCACAAGTCCCAATTAAATTAATATCCTGCATTTACTGTGAGACTTGGTGGTCTGTGAACACTCACTGTTACTGTGTACTTCGCTGTGTAATTTTCAGTACTTTCTGTCTCTCTGTCTCTCTCTCTCTCTCTCTCTCTCTCTCTCTCTCTCTCTCTCTCTCTCTCTCTCTCTCTCTCTTTTCTCCCCTTAATTTTCTATATTACTTGTTCCTGATTCTCTCCCCTGAATTCTTTGGCAGACCTGTGAAGACACCTTACAGTGTCATTTTCTAAATGGTCGAGCGCGTATCTTCCTCCTCTGCCCACAGTCTTGCCGTCGCAGCCTTTCCTTTTAAATTCCTTTCAGGCCTCAGCTTAGCTGTCCTCCGCTCCAGGCTTCCCTTGTGCTCCCTCTGGGCCAAGCCCTGTGCCTTCTTTGCCGTAGTTTATATTTGTGTGTGATTGGCATTCACCCTCCTCCACAGCCGCGTTTCTCAGCCTCCATGATGCTGTGAGCTTTAGTACAGTTCCTCCTGCTGGGTGACCCCCAGCCACACATTGCTACTTCATAACTGTAATTTTGCTACCGTTATACATCCTAATGTAAATATCTATATTTTCCAATGGTCTTAGGTGACCCCTCTGAAAGGTCATTGGACTCCAAGGGGACATCAACCCATAGGTTGCGAACCACTACTCTATATGACTATAAACTTCTATCTTTTGCAAGAATTGTTGGGGCTTGAGGGAGTTCTTCTTCCTCTTCCTCTTCCTCTTCCTCCTCTCCCTCCTCTCCCTCCTCCACCTTCTCCTGAGACGGGCCTCTCTATGTAGCCCTAGCTAACCCAGAACTTAGACCAGACTAGCCTCAACCTTGCAGAGCTCCACCTGCCTCTCCTTGTGCGTGCTGTCACCACCCGAGCAAAAGCTTTCTAAAGCAGTGCTGTGGCGACATTATTGAGGGCTGTGTGCTGTTCTGTGTGGAGATACCAGGCTTTTCAGGAGAAGCTTGCCCCGCCCCCCCACGGGCTCACGTGAAGGACTCACTGTGTTCTGTTGACAGTGGGCAATTCAGGTGGTTATGTACCTAGCTGTGTTTATTGGATGGGGAGCTCTTGATCCGCAGATAGCGTCAGATTCACTGTACCTTTCTTTCTCTGTGTTCTCTTGGGACATTTCCCATGAGAGAGTCACTTCACAGTTTACAGAGGAACAAAGAACAGAGTTGTGCAGAGAGGTGAAAGAGTGACGCAGTCACCTCCTGAGCAGACAACAGTGGCCATGACCAGGACATGGCCCCCTGCTCTGAATTAGTATGAAAAGGCAGGAGCGGGACTTTGGATTCGAGCAAAGGAGGTTCCTCATCTGCATTTATGATACTTGTAATTTATGGAGTCTTCACTAAATACCAGTCACTGCCTTTGACATCATCTACCTTTCCTCTCACTTGCCCTTCCACCTGTAAGAAAGGTATTAATATCTCCATTACAAAAACGAAATAGATAGATGGCTTGGTGGTTAAGAGCACTTGCTGCGGGCTGGTGAGATGGCTCAGTGGGTAAGAGCACCCGACTGTTCTTCCAAAGGTCTGGAGTTCAAATCCCAGCAACCACATGGTGGCTCATAACCATCCGTAACAAGTTCTGACGCCCTCTTCTGGAGTGTCTGAAGATAGCTACAGTGTACTTACATATAATAAATAAATAAATCTTAAAAAAAAAAAAAAAAAAAAAAGAGCACTTGCTGCTCTTAAGGAGGACCTGCGTTTAGTTCCCTGCACCTACGTGGTGTCTCACAGTCATCCTTAACTTCAGTTACAGGGCATCTGATGCCCTTCTTCTGGTCTGTCAGAAGACACCTACAGTCTACTTACGTATAATAAAAATAAATAAATCTTTAAAAAAAAAAAAAAAAAAATTTAAAAAAAAAAAAAAAAAAAAAGAGCACTTGCTGCTCTTAAGGAGGACCTGCGTTTAGTTCCCTGCACCTACGTGGTGTCTCACAGTCATCCTTAACTTCAGTTACAGGGCATCTGATGCCCTTCTTCTGGCCTCCAGTGGTACTGGGCACACATGTGATGCACAGACATACATGTAGGTAAAACATGCATATACATAAAAATTAATAAATAAATAAATCTCCAATTTTAAATGATTTAACACTGAGAATGATCACATCCCTGGCCTAGCATCATGGAATTTGTCCTTTATAGAATTGAAAGCAGACACGGTGGTACACAACTCTAGTTGCAGCTGCACAGGAGGCTGAGGCAGGAGGATCACAGTTTCAGTTCAGCTTCATCTATATAGCAACAACCTGTCTTACAAAAAAGGGAAGAGGAAAACCAGCCAGATCTGGTGGCACACGCCTTTAATCCCAGTACTTGGGAGGCAGAGGCAGAGGCAGGTGGATTTCTGAGTTTGAGGCCAGCCTGGTCTACAGAGTTTCAGGACAGCCAGGGCTACAGAGAGAAGTCCTGTCTCAAAAAATAACAAAAGAAAGAAAGAGAGAGATTGAGATTAAAAACTAGAATAGTAGACCCAGTTTTCAAAGCTGTCTGCATTGATCACAAAGAAATAAAAACAAATGGCCTGAAGTTGTAGTGGGCAATCAGTAGTTTGCTTCCATGACTTCTTGTGCCTTAAGTATAAATGTGAAATATAAACAGGGTTGAACTCCCATGAAATCCATGAATCAAAGCAGACCCCAGCTAGGGTTAGGTATCCATCTCTTCTAGCAACTTTAGTCACTAGTACAATGTGAGCAGACTCTAACTTTTTATTATTATTATTATTCATTATGTATTTTCTTTTTTTTGTTGTTTTTTGTTGAGACAGGGTTTCTCTGTGTAGCCCTGACTGTTCTGGAACTCATTTTGAAGTCCAGGCTGGCCTTGAACTCAGAAATCCACCTGCCTCTGCCTCTGGAGTGCTGGGATTAAAGGCGTGCACCACCATGCCCGGCTCAGATATTTTCTTTATTTACATTTCAAATGCTATCCCGAAAGTCCCCTATACTGTCCCACACCCCCCCACCCCTGCTCCCCTACCCACCCACTCCCACTTCTTGGCCCTGGCATTCCCCTGTGCTGGGTCATATAAAGTTTGCAAGACCAAGGGGCCTCTC